>NW_015593288.1:0-334 GCF_001515605.1 Sinocyclocheilus anshuiensis | reverse complement strand
TGTGTATATATATATATATATATATATATATATACTGTATATATTATAAAATATTTTATAACCAAATTATATATAAATTACTACACACAAACACAATGTATTTTGAATAAATTATATGTATTTTGAATAAAAATACATGTTTTAATTTAAATTAAATACATAAATACATAATAACATATTATACATATCTCATGTAAATGCTTTTGTTTTGGGTTCATTCGTATGGACTCTAACACCCTCTGTCTGTGTTTGACTGTGCATGTATTTTTTGTTAAATCTGTCTTTTGATGTGGCTGTTGTGATATTGCCGTTTCTTCTGATCATGTTTGGTGTG
>NW_015593287.1:0-336 GCF_001515605.1 Sinocyclocheilus anshuiensis | reverse complement strand
AGAGAGAGAGAGAGAGAGAGAGAGAGAGAGATGGTTAATAAACAGGGAACTGAAACTATTATTTCACACATGCTTCACATGAACAAGCAGATAAAACTCATAATAAAGGCATTTTTACAGATATTTTAACATAACTATTCTGTCATTCAAAGGCTTATTCTCTCAGAATCATAATATTTAATGTTTTTAACTGTTTAAGAGTTTAATAAAGAGTTTCTTGAGTGCATCGCATTCATGTTAGAGACAGTGACATCTGGTGGACAGATATGCAAACAACAGCAGCTCTCATTAAACTGAGGTCTCCTTCATTTGTAGCTGTGTGCTGATTGATTGATT
>NW_015593286.1:0-336 GCF_001515605.1 Sinocyclocheilus anshuiensis | reverse complement strand
CCTCGGTTGAGAGACCGGAAGCTACGAGTTGTGCCCCCTCAGGGCCCACACCCATAACTTCCACAGCTCCGGGCGGGGGTGAAAGATCTTACCCTCCAACTGTGAGAGGAGATCCCTCCTGACGGGAATCTCCCGTGGAGAGCCTTCGAGAAGGAAAATCAATCCGAGAACCATACTCAGCCCGGCCAGAACGGGGCTACTAGATGCGGGACGGGTCCCGGCGTACTCTCTCCAGAACTCCCAAGAGCAGAGCGATCGGGGGAAAGGCGTACAGACGAAGCCTCAGCCATATCTGTACCATGGCATCCAGCCCCAGCGGAGCTGGATGAGTCAGAG
>NW_015593285.1:0-336 GCF_001515605.1 Sinocyclocheilus anshuiensis | reverse complement strand
CAGAAATCATTCTAATATGCTGATTTGCTGCTCAAGAAACATTGACACTGCGTTGCTTAATGTGGCTGCCAATTTATTTGCAACTTTAAATGAAGTCGCTTAAAAACCAGGAATATCAAGTGTGTGTTGTTGAAACTGTCGCTGGTGTATGTTTCCACGCAGTCTTTGCATTGTTTAGACACGCTTCTCGTGTTACTCTTGCCGTCGGTGTGCAGGACGGGAGAAACTAATTGCATTGTCGTATGCAGATGTCATTTCTGTTCAGATGCACTTGCGGAATAATACATTTTTTTCCACCAGTGCCACAGCTGATTCTCACAGCGACCTGTTTAATAT
>NW_015593284.1:0-336 GCF_001515605.1 Sinocyclocheilus anshuiensis | reverse complement strand
CACTTCAGAACTGCTGGCTGTCAGACTTAAATGCACAGAGTTTGCATGCCAGGATGGGAAGGTTTCTGTAAATGCCATGCATGCCGTGGGCTGACGGATGGCATTCCGTGATCTGCCAGCCATGTTTGAGATGGCTGAGACCAGAGACCAAGGCCAGAGGGTGATGGAAATGCCCAAACAGATGGAAGTGCTCCTACAAATTATCCCCATTCCCCTCTATCCAGTGGGACCTCTAGACTTAATCCATGGACAGCAGATTTTTGCTTAGGTCTGAACATTACGGAGCAAAACACGCAAGGGTGCAAAGTTTCAGATTGTAGGAAGGATTATTAGTCT
>NW_015593283.1:0-336 GCF_001515605.1 Sinocyclocheilus anshuiensis | reverse complement strand
GGGGAGCGGCCGGCAGCCATCATTAATCAATATGTTGGGCTTTATTTGTGATAATTCATCATGACACAATATTAATGGGCAGCTATGCCCTTCAGAGGTGAGCCTCATGCAAATGCGGAGGGGGAAGCAATTAACTTTCGAGCGACGCGCGGATGATTCTAAATGACAAGGATATGTCAATTACCGCAGCCAATAAAGAGAGACAGAGGCTGCGAGGGTAATCTATCCACTTTACGGCTTCTCCTCAGCCTCTTAAAGGTCTGTCTACACTAAGAGAGAGCAATCTTAAAACAGCATCTGGACAGGGCCTTGAATATGGCAGCTACTAAAAGACAA
>NW_015593282.1:0-336 GCF_001515605.1 Sinocyclocheilus anshuiensis | reverse complement strand
TGCAGGTGTTCCTCGTCCATTTCCAGGGCAACGCTGATGTGAGCTTGGGACGCTCGTCACACTCCCCCACCCTAAGCGTTGTACTGGTCCTGGTGGAAAGATACGGAGTTAACAAGGGGGATATTGGGGATGGGTGGGGAGTGACCCCTGACAGACCTTAAAGGCTGACCAGATCCGAGACAGGCCGTCGGCATTGGCGTTGGCTGCTCCGGTGCGGTGGCGGACAATGAAGTGGAAGTCCTGGAGTGCGAGGAACCACCGTGTCACCCTGGCATTGGTGTCTTTGGCCCAGGCCATCCATTGTAGGGGCGCGTGATCCGTTATGAGGGTGAACTT
>NW_015593281.1:0-336 GCF_001515605.1 Sinocyclocheilus anshuiensis | reverse complement strand
GGTCCCAGTACAGGCCCCTGTGGGACTCCCGCAGTCCCAAACTGCCAACGTATTTCCACAGTGACGAACTGTTGGGCCAATGACTGACACCCCAGTACAGGAGAGCCCATTTAAAGTCCACAGAGCCCCACAGACCACCCCTCCAAACTTAAACCTTATCCCCTTCACCCCCACCCTTCTTTAACATGAAGTCTACCTTGTCAAGTCACAAGCAGGACCCGTAATTTGGTCTAATAATTACCAGACATCACCACAATGAAACATCAGTGTCTGAACTTCTTTGGGCCCAAATGAATTTTAATACATTTGGAAAAGGTTGGCCGGAGGTGGGAAAGG
>NW_015593280.1:0-336 GCF_001515605.1 Sinocyclocheilus anshuiensis | reverse complement strand
TCATCCTCAGAGCAACGGCCAAACTGAGCGGGCCAACCAGGACCTCGAGAGAGTGTTGTGATGCTTGGTGGCACAGAATCCCTCCTCCTGGAGCCAGCAACTCTCATGGTTTGAGTATGCTCATAACTCATTACCAGTGTCGTCCACGGGTCTCTCGCTGTTTGAGTGTAGTTTAGGTTACCAGCCACCCATTTTTCCTATTCTGGAATTCGAAGTCGCGGTCCCCTCTGCTCACTCCTTCATCCAGAGGTGCCGGGACACTTGGAGAAGAGCCCGCGAGACTCTCCTCCGGGTGGGAGCGCGCACCAAGGCTCAGGCCGATCGCCACCGGTCGAA
>NW_015593279.1:0-336 GCF_001515605.1 Sinocyclocheilus anshuiensis | reverse complement strand
TTTTTTTTTTAAATGAACCTTGCATTAAAACCTTATTTGTCGCAAGGATTTTTCCCCCTTTGACAACACAACACACCTGAGTCAGCACTAGCATAATTAGCAAATAGGTTAGAAAGAAGTTTCATGGTGGATTTCTGATACAGGCCAACAACCGTCTCATTAAGAGGGTCCTTGTTCTTCACCAGCCAGTTATTGATGTTGTAGTCAACAGTGCCAGCGTAGTGAACCAGGGAGAAATGCGCCTCTGGTTTACCTTTGATAATTCTGGGCTTCTGGAAGTTAGCACTTTTGCCCAAATGGTTATCATAAAGCTTAGCTTTGAATGTTGCATCACTG
>NW_015593278.1:0-336 GCF_001515605.1 Sinocyclocheilus anshuiensis | reverse complement strand
ACTTACCATTTTTGTGAATAGTGGTTGCTTTAGTTGCCTCTTGACTTTTTAAATATGAGTTTCTCTTTGGCTGGCACAATTGTGTGTATTAAACACATGCATGATGACAAGAAACTTATGATAAAATCATGTCATGTGTCTTAGTCTCTGATTGCAATTTATCTAAAACTGTAGCGCTTTAATGATTTCTGTGTTATTGCAGTTATATGAGGTAATAATGTGAGAAAAACGTTATAAATGACGTTTATAAATATGGTTCATGAAGAGATTTAAATTCTGGCACTCATAGACAAAGAATCAGCATGTGAATCTCAGCAATGGTGACAAAATATTCTG
>NW_015593277.1:0-336 GCF_001515605.1 Sinocyclocheilus anshuiensis | reverse complement strand
CCGTCCACCTGCCCATCAAGCGCAGCCAAATCAGCTAAATATGGGTGAAGATCAGCTCCTCCTCTCCTGCTGTCTGATTGAGTCATCCTAATTGTTTGACATTAAAGGGCAGGTGTGCTTCTGTGACTGACAGTCCAGTCTTCAGCACAGTCTATTCACACACAAGCTCCAAACAAAGCAAACGCATATGACCCTTAAACACAGGGCCCACTTAACAACAGCTTTCTCAAATGCATCTCTGAAACATAAATACATTATCTGACAGCTCCGGGTTGACTTATATGCCCACATCATCGTGATGGCGAGGTAGCCTTGTTATGACAGCCTTATCTAATG
>NW_015593276.1:0-336 GCF_001515605.1 Sinocyclocheilus anshuiensis | reverse complement strand
CACACACACACACACACACACACACAGTTTAATCATTAAAGCATGTTGATTCCTTCAGTTATACTTCATAACATCATAATTCTCAATGTTATCTATCTTGTTGATAAACAAGATTTTGAATCTCTCTCTTAACGCTTTGTTTCAGAAGATAATGAAAAAAAAGGAAAAAGGAAAAAAAAAAAAGAAAAAAAAGAAAAAAAAAATGTTTTCATGAATGTAGTTTATCAAGTAAAAATAGAAAAAAAACATAAAAACAGCAAAAAATAAAATAAAAAACATAACACAAAGACAACTGCACAGTACATATGAACTTATCACAATACAATAAAAAAAAAT
>NW_015593275.1:0-336 GCF_001515605.1 Sinocyclocheilus anshuiensis | reverse complement strand
GCGGACCACAATGGGCCAGATTAACTTGATGGAGAAGGAGAGCCCATGTGCAGAATGGAGCTTTAAAGCGGCATAAGAAGGACTGATGCTTACCAGGGAGTGCGGCGTAAAGGCGGGCTGACGCGAGAGCCTGATACAAAAGACGACGTTGCCACTAACTTGCAGTGCTTTCCGAACCCAAACCCAACAAAATATGAAATCGCGTCCACAAAGAGGCACAAACCGAACACGCTCGAGAGGATTTGCGGGATCACAGGGCACGTCCGAATGATGAAGTGCTGCGCTTTGCGGCGCTGTGCCATCTTCCCGAAGCCGCTTTGGCGCACAGGTCTGGTG
>NW_015593274.1:0-336 GCF_001515605.1 Sinocyclocheilus anshuiensis | reverse complement strand
GTAAAAACACAGTATAAGTCATTATAATCAGTAATGATGTTCCCACTGGATGGAACAAATGCCTTGTTTGTAATGGGTTTTATTGGTTTTGTGTCGTTGTGCCGGGAGACACAGCATCACAGTATGTTAAGGGGTGTAACATTTCCGTCACATGCTTGAGGTATTCAGGCAATCACAATGAGTGATCAAAGAACTACCGGAGTCGGAGTGTAAATTGGAGTAACTCCCCTTCAGCGCAGAATTATGACGAATTTCAATCTAGAGTGACGTAAAAGATGCATGAATTCTGATATGACCAGGGTTTGAATTTAACTTTTTCACTCACCAGCCAATTTG
>NW_015593273.1:0-335 GCF_001515605.1 Sinocyclocheilus anshuiensis | reverse complement strand
GTGTGTGTGTGAGAGAGAGAGAGAGAGAGAGAGAGAGAGAAAGAAAGAAAGATAGGGAAAAAATGAGGAACTGTTGTGGTGAATACACTGTATGTACAGCACCAGAGGTGACGGAAAGGTTGTGCTGGACAAATCAGTCTCAAATCAGTCTTCAAATGCTTAACAGCTACAAAACATTTATTTTTAGTTAAAGTTAAAAAATGAGGTTTCATAACCAAAGACTATAGGTGCATTGGTCACACTTTATTTTAAGGTCCAATTCTCGCATTAACAAACCATTAACTATGACTTTTGCCTGAATAAACCCCTAATTTGCTGCTTATTAATAGTTAGTA
>NW_015593272.1:0-336 GCF_001515605.1 Sinocyclocheilus anshuiensis | reverse complement strand
ATACTGTGTTACACTGAATGACAATGTAACATTATTTCAACCAAACTGTAACATTTTATTCTTCAAAAACTTATTTGGAACCTTCAAAGTAGACACTTTACTTACATTTAATCTGCTTTCTATGGACATATAATCACTTTTGTTAATTTCTTTCGATGCGGACATCTTAACGTCTTTGACCCACATAAATAAATAAATACTAATTCAAAATATGAACAAGCGCACACACCTTTCTGCACTTTGTCGCACAGCAGGAAGATCTCGTCTCCTCCGCGGCAGCTGCCGGAGTTTCTGTTGACGCGGCAGATCTTGAGCTCGGCTGTGTTAGGAGCTCCT
>NW_015593271.1:0-336 GCF_001515605.1 Sinocyclocheilus anshuiensis | reverse complement strand
TGCCCAGAACAGAACCATACCGCCAATCCAAACTGTATGCTAATAGTCAATCATCTTTGACGATAGTGGTCTTGACAGAAATGTAATTAAAAATATTCTTGGTTTAGGATATGCATACTTTATGGTAAGGTATAACAATACCTTGAATGTTCTACTTTTCCCTCATCTCCACAGAGAGGAGGGCAATTCTCCCACGATGGGGTATCATATGGTGGCTGCTGTCTCCAGCTCTAACAGATGGACCTCTCTCCAACAGTTTATAAACTTCCTCCCTCTCTCTTTCACTTCCTGTCTGGCTCCTAATCATGAGAGCCGAGGGGTGAGGCCAGGGCAGCG
>NW_015593270.1:0-336 GCF_001515605.1 Sinocyclocheilus anshuiensis | reverse complement strand
GCTGGGCAGGTAAAAGCGGCTGTGGGGGCTGGCGGCAGGGTCTTTGGGGCACTGCTGGGTCATGCTGACCGGCTCGCGGCTGTAGAAACGACTCTGAGGCAGGGGGCTCATGTATTGATCAGACAGGTATGGCTGGTGAGGGTAACAACTGCCTGGTAGGAACTGCTGGCTCTCATTTGGGGAAGGCGTAAGGCGGTCTGAGTCAGGAGGTGCATAGAGCCTACATGAGGAAATAAAAGGGGTCAGAGGTCATCTTCAACTGAAAAAAACCCCTTCTGAAATGTTAATATGTTACAGTTTTTCTCAATCGATTTGACACTTTTCTCCAATGTAATG
>NW_015593269.1:0-336 GCF_001515605.1 Sinocyclocheilus anshuiensis | reverse complement strand
TATAAAGTAAATTTAGAAAACCGTTTGGAGCATTTTTTGTTTGTTAAATGTAAGTTGTTGTTTTAATATGATGGTAAAATTAATTGAAATTAGCACAAATGTCAGGGCATCTCCAGGATACCAACAAAATTACTGTATATGATAAAGAAAGGCAAAGAAACGCTTCTGTAATATAATGAATTATGTATTGCCTCAATAATCAGAGAAAATAAATAATAATGGTATTTTTGAATACAATTAATATTGCTGCAAAAAAATCTCAAATGCATTTTGTGTTAAATCTCTTTTTGTTAGACTTTCAAACTGCAGTATCACTGAAGAAGGTTATAAAGCTCT
>NW_015593268.1:0-336 GCF_001515605.1 Sinocyclocheilus anshuiensis | reverse complement strand
ACCCTGTGGCACCCACGTCCGGACCTCTGGAAACTCCAAGTCTGGCCCCTGGATGGGACGCGGAGGTTCTAGGTGACCTAACCCAAGCGGTAGCAGACACCTTCACTTTGGCACGAGCAACTGTCTACGAGATACGCTTACGCCTTGAAGTGGAACGTGTTCGTCGAGTGGTGGATTCCTGATTTGTCGGTCATTGACGTGACGTCGAAAGTGACTGACTGAAAGGGAACGTTGCAGTTACGTATGTGACCCTCATTGCCTGAAGGAGGGAATGGAGACGTCACGTCCCGTCACCACAGCTGCTGTACCACCGCTGAGCGGCCGGGTCACCGGCTC
>NW_015593267.1:0-336 GCF_001515605.1 Sinocyclocheilus anshuiensis | reverse complement strand
TGAAGGGTGACAGCACTGGTTTCAGTCTTGCCCGGTTGCCCAGTTTATCTATTTCTTTCTCTTGTTCAGTCTTGTATACATCAGAGACTCTGCCCAGTGCTGTCTATAATGCACATGCAAGAGTGTGTGTGTGTACGTGTATGTGTGTGTGAACTGAGGGTGGGAGTAGCCTTGCTGTGCCTTTCAAAATAGACACTCAGTGTACAGCACGGTTCTCTCTCTCTCTCTCTTCTCCCTCCTCTCCCCGTGGTTTTCTGCACGCAAAGAATGACCCAGGATGTTAAATATTTTTTACCTAATACACTGAAACCAGACTATAGGCCTGATTTGTCCCTT
>NW_015593266.1:0-336 GCF_001515605.1 Sinocyclocheilus anshuiensis | reverse complement strand
TACACAGAGCCGTAGTTCACTGACAAGCTACACAAAATCACGTTCGATGTTTTTGCACAGCCCTAGACAAAGCCAGAGGTGTTGACAGCTACTGTACAGAGCCTGTATTTCTGAGGGCCTGGTCACATGGTAATACTTCTCATCTGCACAGTATTTCATGCTTGTGTACCTGATTTTCTGGGCTTGACTGCGCTCGTATGCACTAAATATTGCAGTTTTAGGTGACCACAAATGACACAGAACACTCGGGATTATTTTAATACGCAGCGCCACAAAGTATACGCTTGGCTAGAGTCCTCAATGACTGTCTCCAATATGCCTGATCGCCATCTGTCT
>NW_015593265.1:0-336 GCF_001515605.1 Sinocyclocheilus anshuiensis | reverse complement strand
GGTGCTGGAGTGTTATTGCAGTGCATTATATTATAAGATTGTTATCATTTTATTTGGCCACCATATTTAAAATTAATGAGGTGGCTAAAACATTAGAACCATCTTAGAATAGAATGCACTGCAATAAAACAAACGCATGCATGTACAGTTTTCTGATGCCATATATTTATTTTTTGTGCCATGCCTCTTCTGCCTTTCAGATCAGTTTAAATCTTTAGTATGGGTTTACACAGTTTTGTAAATTAGGCCCTAAGAGAGTTCAACCAATATGAATAAAAAATGAATTGGTTTAGTGCATCAACCAATTCACATAAGTACTTTGTCATTGTGTACCAT
>NW_015593264.1:0-336 GCF_001515605.1 Sinocyclocheilus anshuiensis | reverse complement strand
GATTGCAAAAAACCTGCGAAGTGCATTGATGCAACTCGAAGAGTCCATGGACATAATGACTTCGATGTGGACTGCACGGGTGCTCATGCAGGTGAAAAGCACCGCCCAGCGTTTACTGTGAGCTTGACCTCCTCTTGTGCGGCGAGCTACCACTGTCCAGGGGCCGAAGACATCTAAACCAGTGTAAGTAAAGGGTGGTGATACACTCAGCCTTTCTGGTGGCAAGTCTGACATTTTTTGCAACTCTAGTTTGCCACGAAGTTTTCGACAGGTTACACATGAATGAAGAATACTGCATATGCATCTCTTGCCTCCGATAAGCCATATTCCAGCAGC
>NW_015593263.1:0-336 GCF_001515605.1 Sinocyclocheilus anshuiensis | reverse complement strand
AGCGCTATATAAATAAAGGTGACTTGACTTGACTTGACATATATAGAAATGAATTAGAAAATCTAATTAGAAAATGAAATCTAGAAATGAATTAGAATATTTAAAACTATATGTAAGTATATACACAACTACAAGTTATAAGAGTGGACACACTATAAACATACTATACTACACAATGAACACAATGAAATAACTTTCATATATATATATAGTTTTAAATATTGTAATTTCTATATTTTTGATAATGTAGTATACATTTATAGTAAATATTATATATATAGTTTTAAGTATTGTAATTAATTTCTATATTTTTGATTACATATAGATTATATATAT
>NW_015593262.1:0-336 GCF_001515605.1 Sinocyclocheilus anshuiensis | reverse complement strand
TCATTAATTCCCAATACTTTCCATATGATTTTTCTAAATCTGCAATTGTTCTATATTTTTCAATAATACCTTTAATTTTTTCCTTTAAACATTCATTTTCAAGCAATTTGTTATTTAATTTCCAATAGCTGCTATGTTTTTTGACTGATTTTTCTTGTACCCTATTTATTTTTATAAATATTCCTTTATGATCCGTCATTATGCAAGGTTCTATCAATACAGAGGTCACATTATTAGTTAAATCATTAGACACTAACCAATAGTCGATACGAGAATGAAGAGATGAGTCCTTGTATATTCTTCCCTGTCTGGATTCTTACATCGCCACACATCAAT
>NW_015593261.1:0-336 GCF_001515605.1 Sinocyclocheilus anshuiensis | reverse complement strand
CTTACTAAAATAAACTTGAAGTATACTACTTTTTGGTAAGGGACGTCTGACCTGAGTTCATGCTCCTTTATCATGTTCCATTACCAGTGTATTGTTGCTTTGATACAGTGCCTTTATCTTTCCACATTTCACATTATATTAGGCAGACTGTGGCTATTTTAGCACTTGTTTAATGTACTAGGAGAGCCACCCCAGCTAAACAGTTCATCATTGCGAAGTTTGTCATTTTAATAATAACTTCCAATTATTTAATACAGTGTATATATATGTGTATATATGTATATGTGTATGTGTATACCCAGGTGAAAAAGACGTAGTATTAAATGTATTAAAAAT
>NW_015593260.1:0-336 GCF_001515605.1 Sinocyclocheilus anshuiensis | reverse complement strand
ATTTACACAAACGGCAGAAAGCATAAACATAATTGGCATATAATTTACTCCAGTATGCATGTGGTTCATTCGGTCAACAGCTTCCTCCACAATGTAAGTTCTCAGAGATGCTGCTCTAACGAACATGTCATCTTCACTATTTATGTTTCCTATAGTTTTGCTTTATCTGATGTTTGATTCATCGCAGGATCCCTCTTACATCATACTCTGGGGTTCCCTTATGCATTTATGCACATGCGCACTCTTTATAAACAGCTTATATGCTAAAATGTATGGATTGAAATGTATTTAAACTAAATAAAGGACATCAAATGAACAGCAGCTTATCTTGCTTAT
>NW_015593259.1:0-336 GCF_001515605.1 Sinocyclocheilus anshuiensis | reverse complement strand
TATATATGTATAGGGCTGCACAATTAATCAAATTAATGAAAGATTAATGAATTTGTGGCTGACTGGTGATGAGTCCAGTACATGTTTAAATCAGTTAGCAGTCTAGTCAATGTAATCTCTGAATTTACTCAGTTAGTTTAGGTGCCAAGACCGAAGTATAGAAATACAGGAAAAAAGGTAGACACTCAAAAATCTTTAAAATATTTATTGGCTCATAACAGGAGACATTAGACAAACATTTCAGCTAACCACCTGTTTTTATTTACTTGAATTTTGTGGATTGATTATGTAATTACAAACACCTGACCATATGTAATATTGTACATAAGATTTCTG
>NW_015593258.1:0-335 GCF_001515605.1 Sinocyclocheilus anshuiensis | reverse complement strand
GGGCGAGTACTGGAAAAAGTGGTATCGGTGCATCCCTACTAAATAATGATTTTTATATTTTGTATATTTTTATTTTTAATTTGCATATGAAATTTCCATCAGTTTGGATTACAAAATTTTAACGTAATGTGTGATGAATATTTGTCAGTCATACATAAATGAAACTGGTAAGAGACAGGTAAGATTTCTGCACTCAGAAAGGCATAGTTTATTATTAACTTATAATTATTAATTTATTATTAAATCATTATTTAAATAATCATATTTACACAATGCATTTATTCTCTCTCTGTCTCTCTTTATATATGTATATATATATATATATATATATATAT
>NW_015593257.1:0-336 GCF_001515605.1 Sinocyclocheilus anshuiensis | reverse complement strand
TTTTTTTTTTTTTTTTTTTTAACTCAAATAGTTCAATAAATTGGAATTCCATTAATATATATAAAAAACATAAAAAAATACGTGTTTGCAATTTAAACAGGCTATTTTCAAAAACACATTCCACAGGCTGCTAATTGTTTAGAGAAATCACATGAGGATATCAAGAAAGTAACTTCCTCAAGTTCTTTATGTATACTATAACCATATGGTCACGTTCAGAGGTGCATTTGACAAATTTCGTCACCGTCCGTATTGATCCAAACAACAACTCTGGGCTGTCTTTTGGACCGTTTCTAAGTTTGATTATACGCGCAACACTGGATGTGTTATTTTTGG
>NW_015593256.1:0-336 GCF_001515605.1 Sinocyclocheilus anshuiensis | reverse complement strand
TCCAGCCCGGCTTACGAGAGGAAGGCTTGACGCCGCACCTGAGAGTGACGCACACCTGGGATCGGAGGGTAATGTTTGTGAGAGACGTCTCCAGCCGACGGTTCAAGAATTCCTCAAGTCAAAGTGAAAAGCCCCTGCTGAGACTGAAATGCTTGAACATCCGACTCAAAACCAAACCTACGATCTAGTTCATATCCAACACATTTCAGCTGTATAAATATTTATTCAGTATTACAAAGAGGATACATTTAAACTGGAAGAGTCAGAAAGCGTTGTAAAATGCAGTGGTGCGAGCTTTGACTAACTACATTATGTAGCAAAAAGCCTGTATATTAT
>NW_015593255.1:0-336 GCF_001515605.1 Sinocyclocheilus anshuiensis | reverse complement strand
GACTGAGTGTGGTTCCTCAGACGAGCGGCAGACGACACCACACTTTCTACTCATCAAAAAATCCTGAATAAAATTGCATCGCATTTTCCACAAAAATATTAAGCAGCACAAGTGTTGTCAACATTGATAATAATACAAAATGATACTTGACCACCAAATGTGCATATTAGTATTATTATTATTTTTTTTAAATCAAATAAATACAGCATTGATCAGAACAGAAACTTTCAAAAACATGAAAAAAAAAAAACTTTCCTACCCCAAACTTTTGAATGGTAATGTGCCTGTCTTAATTGTTAGAATAAATAAATAACAACTTTCTCTTAGCATTGTAGT
>NW_015593254.1:0-336 GCF_001515605.1 Sinocyclocheilus anshuiensis | reverse complement strand
CTCGCACATACAGATGTACATAGTCTATATTTCTATATTTACATAGTCTATATTTCTACTTCTGCAACATAGTTTTACTTTTATTATGTTTGTTTGTATGTATGTGTGTTTATTTATTTTTTTACATGGTTTGCACTTGTCTTCGCATTCACTGTGGACAGCAAAGAATGAATTTCATTGTACAGGGAAACTTTTTTTCTTCACTGTGCACATGACAAAAACGCTTTGAATCATTGAATCAAAGTGGCCACGTTTAAAGATTCAAAAATGACTCAGTAACACCAAGAATGACTCAGGCTGTGTCCGAAATCGCCCCCTATACCCTCATTCACTATT
>NW_015593253.1:0-336 GCF_001515605.1 Sinocyclocheilus anshuiensis | reverse complement strand
TCAGTTACTGTCTATAAAGGATCAGCCAAACAATAAGAAAACAAGTCTAAACTAACTTGTCAAAATTTGTAAATATGGACATTTCACTATGTGAAGTCACTTGACAGTGTCTCAGAATGGCTTTCTTTGTGGACGGCATGTCCATGTGACATCACTCTTCTGTCAGACCAGTCCTAACTGCCATCTGAGGAATGTGATATCTGAAGATCACTAGCGAGTACATAAACACAAACCCTGCCTTGATGTGGTGATCACGCATGTGTGCGCGCTGCAGTCTGGAGTTCTAGGTTATCTCCAGTAATTAGGCTGCGCCAATTAGGTGTGCTATTTTGGGGT
>NW_015593252.1:0-336 GCF_001515605.1 Sinocyclocheilus anshuiensis | reverse complement strand
CTGTCAGTGTATTCATCTTATTCCCCAGAACATAAAGGCAATAAATCAAACTTCAGCTTTATTTGGTTAAAGTGAACTTCATTAAAGGACTGTGACTGTGAAGGATTACATTGATGGTGGATTTTGACTGTCTGAATGGTCAAATCTTTCTTTAAAATGGTTAAAATTATTTTTTCTAAACATTAATGAAATGTGACTTACATTTTCCCAGATTAACTTTATTTGGCAGTATATACTTTGTGCTAAAATTATAATATAAACAAGTTACCTGTTAAGATCTCATGTTTCAATTATTGGAAATTGGTTTACAAACATAATTTTCATGACTAACAGAAC
>NW_015593251.1:0-336 GCF_001515605.1 Sinocyclocheilus anshuiensis | reverse complement strand
TAAGTAATATATTTCTGTCACAGTTTCTTCAAGTTAAACCGAACCGAACGAGTTGCTGTGAAAAGTTTAAGTTCCTTTTTGTATATGATATGACGCTAGTTTTACTCAAGAGAAATGGTAAAATGCTCATGAAGTGATTCTCAGAGCAGTTCTAGAGATTATGTTCATGTACTCATATGTTGAGGCAGCAGAGGATGAAAATACCGCGAGCGTCACTTGCGCTTCAGTATGTGTGTAGTAAACAAAACCGCGTGTCTGCGCCATTCATTCACACAGAGATGCACAGAACACGCAGGATTCATATTTAAATAGTATTTTTGCAGCTTAATATTCACA
>NW_015593250.1:0-334 GCF_001515605.1 Sinocyclocheilus anshuiensis | reverse complement strand
GTTTCACACTCTAGCAAGTTAAGGTCTTTTGCCTTTGTAGGGCAGCATAGCTGAATTGCGCTAATGTGTGTGTGTGTGTATGTATGAGACAGGATTTTTTTCTGGATCATCCAGGTTGTACGGGTGAGCTAAGTCTGTCACGCAGATTAGTGGAGATCCAGTCCAAATGTTCCGTCAAAAAATTCACCTCACAACCACAGCTAAAATTTATTTTGTGTATGTTGGAACACCAAGATCTTTCTTCTGCTCATTTTGCTGGCATGTCTGAGAGGAAGAATCATGTGCTTCCCACACTCACACATACACACACACACACACACACACACACACACAC
>NW_015593249.1:0-334 GCF_001515605.1 Sinocyclocheilus anshuiensis | reverse complement strand
CACACACTGAGAACAGGGATGATTTGGGTTCAAAAATGCAACAAACAACAATTGAAAAGACCTGTTCCAACTACCATAAATAACTCTGAAGTCTTATAAGAAATAAATAGGTTACAATTTGTTCATGTTCTTAAATGTTAACTTTATGTACAGTCATCTTTAGATGTACAGTAATCAAGTTAGAATTTAGAAATTTTAATTCATTTTGTTTCCTTTTTTAAAAAAATCTAGATGCATTTTAGCAGCACATGCACAAACCACTGTGGAGATACCTGATGCAGGATGTGGTTATCTATCTATCTGTCTATCTATCTATCTATCTATCTATCTGTCT
>NW_015593248.1:0-336 GCF_001515605.1 Sinocyclocheilus anshuiensis | reverse complement strand
TGCAGTCTCTCTGCACAAAAACACAACAGCCTAGGTTGGTCTTTCGATTTACAATGAAATGACAGAGCTTTTAAATCAATAAGAGAAATATCATTGTCTTTGGTACTCCTGCAATACATTATTAATTCAACCCACCGTATTTATTAGTAGACTACTTACTCATTTCCAATGAAGACCCTGGGCCAGACCTCAGCGACAGGAGTCTTGGACAGTGTACATTCCCTCAAACGATCCTCCAGCTGGGACACGTTTAGACGGATGTAGTTTTCCAACCTTGAAAGCTCTGATGTCACTTCAGGTTCTGGCTCGGGAACACTTGGATCTGGTGCACACGAT
>NW_015593247.1:0-336 GCF_001515605.1 Sinocyclocheilus anshuiensis | reverse complement strand
TTCATTCTATATCTTTTCTTAAAATATATACATTTCAATCTAGGAATTTTGGCCTGTCAACAATCCAGCGCCGTTTTGAAGAGTGTGCATGTGCATGAATGTGTAAGGCAAAATACAGTATAATAATAAAATAAAGCAAAATGACAAGGATCAAAAATCAGATGCTATGTTCGTTATAGTAGCATCTTGGTGAAATTACATTCTGAACAAAGTGTACGCCAGTTACATACTGCATGTTAATGTGATTTTAAAATGACTGGCTTTTTGTTGTTTTGTGCAAATGGAACTATAATAATCTGGCATTAATTGCAACCTCTGATCGATTAATTATTACTT
>NW_015593246.1:0-336 GCF_001515605.1 Sinocyclocheilus anshuiensis | reverse complement strand
AAGATCTGGCATCTTTCAAATTAGGGCTGCACTATTAATTGAACGTGATTGTCATGCGCATCTTGTCAGTAAAGCCGCTTCTGTAATCCGTAGTAAATCTCCATCACATGCTTTCAGATGGAGCTGCATTTACTACACTGAGCCATAGTTCACTAACAAGCTACGCAAAATCGCGTTCATAATCGCAAATGATTTAATCGTAGAATTATGAAATCGAAGAAATCGTTCTGTGATTTTTATGAAAGCTGTTTGCAAAGCTTCTCGGTGAAATATAGCTCTGTGTAGTAAATGCTGCTCCATTTGAAAGCACGTGAGAACCACATTTAATGTTTTTAC
>NW_015593245.1:0-336 GCF_001515605.1 Sinocyclocheilus anshuiensis | reverse complement strand
GTAGCCTTTATGACAGACTTGCCCTGCACATGTTGCACTTAAGTGAATTGTCCTTTTTGAAGTGATTCCAATCATTTTTCAAGCATTTCAAAACCACCATGGCGAACAGCGCGCATCTGAAGTCTCTCTGAAGGAAATAATGCATTATTTATAGGCTTTAAGATATCGTCCAAATGTTCTTATCGGGCCGATACCGATAACAGAAAAAATTAGCACTTATCGGCAGATACGATATATCATGCATCCCTAATTGTAATTATACATTTAGGTACTGAGTAATATTAATTAACGACATGTACATACTATATGGTTAGGGTTAGGATTAGGGTTTGGCTT
>NW_015593244.1:0-336 GCF_001515605.1 Sinocyclocheilus anshuiensis | reverse complement strand
GAAGCTGAAGAAGAGGCTGTAACACTTTTGAACTGACATTTATTTGTAATTTCTTCTTCATAGTTGTTTTTAAAACAAGTAGTTATTCTTTCATTTATGATGTATTTAGACAATGCAGATGCAAGGCATACTGTACGATCCTCCTTTGCTTCTCTTGTGGTACCAGAACCCGGTAGAGTCTGTTTGGGTGTGTTTTTGCTATTCACACTCCAGAAGAGAGATGTCTCTCGTGCTTTACGTCTGTGCGATTAATCTAATTTCATTTGTGTTTTATTTGTGATTTTTGAGTTGGGCTTCCAGTGATAATGAAAAGAAGATATTTGAGGTAAAGTGATT
>NW_015593243.1:0-336 GCF_001515605.1 Sinocyclocheilus anshuiensis | reverse complement strand
TTAGGCCTAATAGAAAGCCAGTTAATGTAAAGATTTTTAATAGTAATTTTAATAGTAATATTAATTGCATTAATAGTATTTTCGTGCCATGACCATGGGGGCCGGAACGTGCAACATGCGCACTTACACTTAATTTAATTTAATTAGGCAAAATATTTAACATTTTATGCTCATTTTGAGCACCAAATACGTGTTGTATAGTTGATGTTTCTCACTAAGCAACTGCATGCAGTGTAAGATGACGTACAGGTTTGAGCCAGCCATGAATCATTTTAACACCTAATTTTATTCCATAATTAACCTCACCTATATAAATATACAGCATCACACCATCTT
>NW_015593242.1:0-336 GCF_001515605.1 Sinocyclocheilus anshuiensis | reverse complement strand
GGAAGATGTTTGTTTATAACCAGAATATTTGTTGATGCTCGTTTCGAATTAGAAAATGATTAACTGTGTGATTTTAATCATGTTACTGAATCTAAAGAGATTCCACTTAACTTTTATTCTTCTTGATGTGAATTCATGTAGCCAGGGTCCCAAATGAACACTTTCCAAGCGTCAAATGCTTCTCTGTTAGCATGATCTTTGAAAGTGGTTTAAAAGGCATTCCTAGAGGGTGTCCCATAGAGAAGAGAGCACATTTAAATGTGCTAAAAACCGAAGTTGCTCTCTGAAGAATACAGACAAACGTGCTTGTGCTTTGAAAAGTTCACCTGCAGTCTT
>NW_015593241.1:0-336 GCF_001515605.1 Sinocyclocheilus anshuiensis | reverse complement strand
CCCGCAAAAAGCCAGTATGGGCCCCGCAAGGACATGTTTGCAGGGCTGCGTTTTCTTCCCCCCCAGAGAGGAAGCCAGATGCTTTGTCTGTCTTCTTCTGAGGAACTTAACGTGATGACCATCGATACAGAGGACACTGTGTACTCGCTGCCACAGTCCCTCGCATATGAGGAGCTGGTGGAGGTTGTTACTTTCCAGTTTTCTGTCTCCTGACTCGGCATCGACTCAGTCAGGGACTCCAAGAGAGAAGACGGATCTGCGGACTGCCATTATCTCGATCTGTATAATTGTGTATTTGCTACCATATATTTTGCAAATACTGTAAACGCCTGACAA
>NW_015593240.1:0-336 GCF_001515605.1 Sinocyclocheilus anshuiensis | reverse complement strand
CCCCAGCGACTTAAGCCTGCTTTTGTGCTGCAGGGTCACATATTTAATTAAATAGCAGCCTTTGCATCAAGTCACATCATGATTTCGGTTTTGTTTCGATTAATCATGCAGTCCTGCTTCTTACTGTGATGTTTTATTAGACCAAATATCTAGAGACAAAACCTGACACATTTCAGCTCAAGTCTGTATTTTATTAATCTAATCTAATAATCTGCCGTCAGCTAGCGCTTTCATATGGTGAATATGTTGATTGTTTGCGTGTGTGTGTTGTGCCCGTGACAATGAGAGCGTGTCTTTATTGAATGTAACACATGTAATCCCGCCAGACTCCTTCTT
>NW_015593239.1:0-336 GCF_001515605.1 Sinocyclocheilus anshuiensis | reverse complement strand
TTTAATATATTTTAAAATATAATTTATTCCTGTGATGGAAAAGCTACATTTTCAGCTTGGTGTTTAGGTATTATTGGTAATGGTTCCTAATATTATCAGTGTTGAAAACAGTTGGGCTGCTTAATATTTTTGTGGAAACTGTGAAACACCTTTTCAGGATTCTTTGATAAATATAAAGGTCAAAATAATGGCATTTATTTAAAATAGAAACCTGTTGAAACATTATAAATGTTTTTACTGTCACTTCTGATCAATTGAATCTGTAAAATGCAAAAAAAAAAAAAAAATCACTTTAAGTTTCTTTGGATGAAAGTGTCTTGCAAATGAATAAACATT
>NW_015593238.1:0-336 GCF_001515605.1 Sinocyclocheilus anshuiensis | reverse complement strand
CAATGGAAAGCTGATTTATTCAGCTTTCAGATGATGTATAAATCAAAATTTCAAAAAATTTACCCTTTTGACTGGTTTTGTGGTCCAGGGTCCACATCTATCCTAAAATCCATCAATATACGTTGATATTAAATAAGTATATATAAAAGACAGACAGACCTGTAAGGGCATGTTCACACAGAATGCGTTTGTCCATTCCAATGCACTACTTTTCCATTGTTTTTCATTGTTTCAAGCTTTTGTTTACAGCAGAGCTGAATAAATTACTGCATTTTTTGACATTTTAATGCGGAATCAGAATCAGAATCAGAATCAGAATTAGCTTTATTCGCCAGG
>NW_015593237.1:0-336 GCF_001515605.1 Sinocyclocheilus anshuiensis | reverse complement strand
ATGTTCCTCTCCACACCTGTGGGTTTTGATTCAGTGCCAATACTACAACACCTGTAGGTCTGTAAATCTTGCTTAAAGTGTTGATTAATATCTTGTAGCATGTGGTCAATTCAATTCACATCCCAACTCAGAAACTTCTTTCTTAAATCCTGAATTTTGCTCCACCCTGAAATCATCATGATGTCACATCCTGTATTAGCATGCAGCTAAAATTTGAATCATCATAGAAGATTATAATTTAATCCTGCCAGCCTCTACGTGTCATGATGAGGAATATGATTCTGCTGTTTCTGACGCTACACTGCGGTCAAGGTATTCAAGCTATCTTCAATAAAA
>NW_015593236.1:0-336 GCF_001515605.1 Sinocyclocheilus anshuiensis | reverse complement strand
TTTTTAACCTTGCCTTATACACAGAGGCATTGTCATGTTAGAATACAAAAGGGTCCTGTCCAAACTGTTGCTATAAAATTGGAAGCACACAATTCCCTAGAATATCATTATATGCTATTCTATTCTATATTATATTAAGATTTGTACTCTTGGAAACTACTAAAGTAGTCAAACCTGTTCATTAGAAGGGGTGTCCCAGTTAAGGTTGTCAACTACAGAAAATTAAAATACGGAACAATCACCTTGGGGGGTGGGGGGGTGACCGTGTATACACACACACATATAGTAGCCTATGCATGAAAATGCATATTTTTCAATTAAAGACAGCTTATAGAT
>NW_015593235.1:0-335 GCF_001515605.1 Sinocyclocheilus anshuiensis | reverse complement strand
ACAGCTAATTCCGGTTTATGGAAATGTGAGGTATCACCTACAGTAGGCTACCCATGCGACGACAATGTGTCGTGCGTGTCGCCATGTAGTCGAAATATTTAACGAGTTGTTAATTCATTTTACAGCGAGGTTTCTGGGGTATTTTAATCATTAACATATGCAGACAGTAGCTTGTTCAGGCTTGACTGTCATGTCTCAGATGTTAGGGCAGAAAAGACAGTACATTTCATCAATTTCTTACAACCACAATTAATTTTACATTCATTCACTACACAAAAATATTATCATTGTATGTGTGTGTGTGTGTGTGTGTGTATATATATATATATACACAC
>NW_015593234.1:0-336 GCF_001515605.1 Sinocyclocheilus anshuiensis | reverse complement strand
ATATATTTTATTTGATCCTTTTCAGTTTATAATTCACAGCACATTTTTGTTGTTTTCTTTTTCTTTTCTTTTTTTATTGCTGCAGTTTTAGTTGTAGTTTTTCAGTATTTAGCTTCTATTTCAGTTTTAGTGTTTTAACTTTTAACATTTTAATTTAACTGATATTTCTCTGATTGCATTTCTTACAGCTGTATAGTGACAAATAGTTTTATATCTATGTCTATATCTGGGTGTATGTATATATATATTTTTGTAAATATAAAATGGACTTGCACACACATTATTATATATAATATTATAATTATATAATAATATAATATATTATATCAAATAATT
>NW_015593233.1:0-336 GCF_001515605.1 Sinocyclocheilus anshuiensis | reverse complement strand
CTCAGGGAACCATGGTTACATAAGTAACCTGAGACGTTTCTCCAGGTTTCTGCTGATACCAGGCTAAGTAGCTATAGTATATTCCTGCATCCGTACTACACTCTATTGTAGCTGTTTGACTGAGCTGGACAGTTTTAACTTTAGGCTGAGTCACAGTGACTCCTCTAGATTCTGAATAAAATAAAATAAATTAGTTTACAAATCTTCTTAATAGCAGAATATTAAATTGATGTAGACAATAATACCACATTATCAATTTCAAAAATAGATATCCTACCTTGAATAAAAGCCGCAATGGTCCAGATGAGGATGATGATGTTGTTCATTGTTGTTGTT
>NW_015593232.1:0-336 GCF_001515605.1 Sinocyclocheilus anshuiensis | reverse complement strand
GGATGGAAGAAGGAACATTTGGCAACCCAAAGACTGTGAGGAGAAACTCAACTTTGTCTGCCTTATGACGCCATAAATGTTCTTCATTCCACAAATGTTTCTCCACTTGAAAACAGGCATGGTTATGCTCAGCTTTTTCTACTTATTTGTCCATATTTTGGAAATATTTCCAGTCAAATAATGGCTGAATTTTTAAACAACAATAATATGACTCTCTTAAATGATTACCTATTGAAGTTTGTACTAATAATTTGAACGGATCACTTGTTTCCTTTGTCTCAAAGTAGATTTGTATTGGGTGTTTATGGTTGCTGTAAACATTTGTTAATCAAATAT
>NW_015593231.1:0-336 GCF_001515605.1 Sinocyclocheilus anshuiensis | reverse complement strand
CACACACACTCCCCATACAGTTATGCATAAAAATACCACAGAAAGTTAGTCAATATCACACGAAGCGTGCCAGTTTTCACCTCTAAAAATAAGCATGATTACAAATGTGTTACTGATTTTATGCAACAGTTCAATAAACAAGAAGGTAATATTAAGATGCTTACGTTTTAGACACCATATTGCATGTAGTACTCTATTTCGCCAACAAAAAATAATTCCAAACAAAGCCGTAGCGCTGTTTTGCGTCTTTGAGCAACATGATGGCATTTCGTTCTTGAATGAATCAACCGTTCAAATGATTCGGTTCAGTCGCAATGACTCACTTATTAACAGTGA
>NW_015593230.1:0-335 GCF_001515605.1 Sinocyclocheilus anshuiensis | reverse complement strand
GTATGGGTCACCATACTTGGCCACATGTCACGTCACTTTTTTTTCTTATAGTGCAAAGGTTTTACATCTCTATTCCTTCAGTGCAATGTTTTCCACTCAGTGTAATACCTTTACTTATTAACTGTTGCATTATTCTTTTATAGTAGCCTATTATATTGAACTGGCTGACAACTTTAGCGATATTCAAAGGAATGCTCTTTGAGTGATTCAGTTGCAAATTGAACAAAAGTTAGTTTTTCAAGGCACTTTGTGACTTTTCTTACTTCATACACATGAAAAGTGCAAAACTTTGACAAAATTTGATTTCTTGACGATTTGATAATTTATAATAGTGA
>NW_015593229.1:0-336 GCF_001515605.1 Sinocyclocheilus anshuiensis | reverse complement strand
GTGTGTAGTTTTGAATTTGAAAGGACAGATACACAAAATATCCTTCTAAACACAGTCAGTTATTTCTTTCGTCCCATAAATTTAGATGCGCACATAACCCAAGGATGCTGTTTTTCATGCTAAACCTGTTCAAATTTTTGGAGTTTTATTTTTATTTTTTTTATTATTATTTATCTATTTTCTTTTTGATAGGCTACATATTATCATTGTCACGTGTTTTTATTTATCTTAATTTCCATATTTTACATGCTGCAATGTTGTGTGATTTTCAATTAAGTATTTCACTAATATTTCGCTCGTTTTTCAAATTCTCACTAACGAAGACTGCTGTGGCTC
>NW_015593228.1:0-336 GCF_001515605.1 Sinocyclocheilus anshuiensis | reverse complement strand
ATCGTGAAAAGCGCTATACAAATAAACTTTAATTGAATTGAATTAAAGTTTGCATTTGCAGTACTGCAAGTTTTTTTTTTTTTTGCAAGTAGTCTACTAAAATAGAATAACCTTTTGTAGTTCCCCAAAGAATCTTTCAGTGAACAGCCATTTTTTTCTTCGTTTGAAGAACACTTTTAAAAATCTAAAGAACCTTTGTCCACTATAAATAACCTTTTGTTGATGTTTTAGGTTCTCCATGGAACCAACTATGCAAATAAAGAACCTTTTGGTGGAGAGAGCCACGAGCTTGCTGAGAATTCTGCTTGCTCAAAAAATCCCAGAAACCAGAGTTTT
>NW_015593227.1:0-336 GCF_001515605.1 Sinocyclocheilus anshuiensis | reverse complement strand
AGCCAATCCATCCTATTTTGGGTAAAAATAGGAAAAATAATACTTTTCTCAAAAGAAAGTTTAAGTAGATATACTGTATGATAATCCATGTTTTTCTACAGTTTACAGGAGTTTTTAATGAATTAATTAATTTTTATTATTTGTTTTAAAAATCACATTTTAAATGGCAAATCCCAAAAAACTCTCTGATGTGCCAAGCCACCAGAACCGAACTGAAAACCGTGGTATTGAACAGTGAGCTAACTGTTGTAATGTGGGGTTTGGTGTTTGAGTTTTGTTTCATGTTCATGTTTTTCATGTCTTTTATTTTGTAATTGTTTCACCCTGTTAGTGTCA
>NW_015593226.1:0-336 GCF_001515605.1 Sinocyclocheilus anshuiensis | reverse complement strand
AAATATTAGAAAATAGTAAATATGTTGCGTATGTGTATGATAACGTAGCCCATATTCGTGGAAACAGCAGTGAAAATGTGTTTTATATGATAATAATAATAATAAAAAAAAGAAACAATACATTGGGGGGGGTTGAGCACCCACCGGCAGAAACATAAATCAGAGATTTTCAGAGATTTAGTGCCTTTTATCTTCAGTTGATTTCATCTGTGGCTGCAGTCAGTTGCTCAGAAAAGTGGCTCAGAAAAGGCCTATGGTCACAGTTGTTGAGATTCGTGCACTGATTTTTAATGTCTCTCTTTGTGTTTAAATGAAATAGTAGTTCAAAATGTTTGT
>NW_015593225.1:0-336 GCF_001515605.1 Sinocyclocheilus anshuiensis | reverse complement strand
TAATAAACAGCCAATATGCTAGTAATACACATGCTAATAAGCAACTATATTTAATAGTGAGAATTGGTCCCTAAATTTAAATGTTACCTGAATGAATGAATAAATAAATAAGTAAACAAACAAACCATGAATTTTATAGAATTATTTTGTAACATTATAAATATTTTTACTGTCATTTTTGATCAGTTTAATGCATCCTTGCTAAAAACATTATACATATTTATAAATAAAATGTGTATAACATTTATAAATAAAATATGTTTAGATTGTAATGTTTTACCTCTGTCCCAAACTCAGTTTTCATTCTTAAAATATACAAAATTATGTTTTTTTTTT
>NW_015593224.1:0-334 GCF_001515605.1 Sinocyclocheilus anshuiensis | reverse complement strand
TGAGATGCACTTGTATATATATATAGCCTATATGTGTGTGTGTGTATATGTGTGTGTGTGAGTGTTTGTGTGTATGTGTGTGTGTGTGTGTGTGTGTGTATGCACCCACCAGTTGAAAACCACTGGAGTAATTCTCAATGTATTTAAAACATTTATTGAGGCATTTTTACCCAGCTTTTCTAATTTTTTGCATAATTTTCCAGTTTGGCCAACAGCTTTTGTGAGATATAATCTATATTGGTAGTCTTTAGATAAATCTACCAATATAGGTAGACTTATCTATATTGGTAAGACGTGCTGAAATCGCGTTTGGTCTCGTACTGTATCGCGTACC
>NW_015593223.1:0-335 GCF_001515605.1 Sinocyclocheilus anshuiensis | reverse complement strand
GCTTTTGTAAGAAAAATATACATATTTAAAACTTTGCAAACAGTAATCTGTAGCTTCCGCTAACTGTCGTACGTTCACAACAGAACACCGTTCCGGCGGATGACGGAGGAAGCTCCGGTGAGAATATGCTAGTCTCGCGAGAACCAGCGTTTGTTTACAGGAGCAAAGAAAGCAAAGAAAAACCAGTCTCCTCTTGGCTTACACGGAAATCCTCCCACATTTTTCTTTACAAATCCTCGTTTAGTGCTTCTAATTCATGACCGGCTTTTTGTTTTGATCTCTCCTCTGCTCTTTTTATTATGGATGGATGCGCTTTATTGGACTTCTTTTGGACT
>NW_015593222.1:0-335 GCF_001515605.1 Sinocyclocheilus anshuiensis | reverse complement strand
GGTCAGTTTGATTACTATAAGGCAACACGGTTCAATCTGTTTATGTTACATTGTTTTGATGAATGAACAAGCACTTTCTTGAAAAGTAGATGTTTTCTCCTGTTGATGTATGATTCGAGAAATATTCTGTTTAATGATATACAGTAGCATGCTAATGTAAGTGTTGAGGCGATAAAAATATGTTTTGCACCCAAAATACAATGTGTTTTATGTCTTTAGCAAGCATTTAACTAACCCCTCTTTACACAAACGTTGTTACAGCAGCTAAAAGTCAAATGCCTATTAATTAAGATACTTAATGTTTAGGAAATAATTATAAGCATTTACAAAGGATG
>NW_015593221.1:0-335 GCF_001515605.1 Sinocyclocheilus anshuiensis | reverse complement strand
GGAGGGAACAGTTAATGTAAAAGTCTGTGAAAGTGATTTTGTGCTATTTGAGATGGCACAATAATGCGTCATTCACTTGCAGAACACAAGCTTCTAGAGGGCACATAACTTTGAAGTTATGGGATACTCTTCAAGTATGAAGAGACACCATAAAATTCAAGGTTCCTCTCCAGGACTGGACACTCAATTGGATATATTCTGTTTCTTTTTTATGAAGCTTCTTTACGACTGCCTCTGACAGGGAGTTTTACAGTGCTGGAGATTGCAGCTGACACTGTGGCTAACAAAGCTTTCTCTGTGGAACATCTCTCTGCTGAGGGCTATTTCTAGAGCCA
>NW_015593220.1:0-335 GCF_001515605.1 Sinocyclocheilus anshuiensis | reverse complement strand
GGGACGCCGACAAAGTTTGGTTCCTTAATGCCCCTGTGTCCCAGATCGGCCTCTTCAGCGACGCGGTCGAGAGCTTGCCCAGCCTGCTCGTCACCGAGAGCGGCCCCCTGCGTCTGCCCCTTCTCCCGCGCCGCATCCGCAGCAGCCTCCAGCAAGCGACGCCGTAGAGCTGGGCGTAGGCAGGCCGCCCCACCCGTCCAGGCCCACGTCAAACCTGGCGATGAGCGAAAGAGCAAGAGGCCCCCGGGACGGGTGACCCAGAGAGGGTGGAAGCTGCTCTTTGGGGGATGTGAAGGCACCTCTCCCTGCCCCGGAGGAGGGCCGGGTGGAGAATC
>NW_015593219.1:0-335 GCF_001515605.1 Sinocyclocheilus anshuiensis | reverse complement strand
GGCCGCATTAATGCACGGGCTTACCTGGGCTTAAGCCCAGGGCCCTGGGCTGAGGGAGGGCCCCCGGTGATGCCGGAAATATCGTAACCTCATTTTATACAGTTACCTTAAAATTACACTTTATCGCTTTTGGTTTGAATGCGGTTGCGGGCGTTGCATGTCCTGCGCGAGAAGTGACAGTAAAACGCTCCCAAATATGAAAGCGAAAAGGGAAAAATGAGCAAAAATAGGGTGAAAAGTCATGCAGTCAAATTTGTTGGAAAAAAAAATCCAAAGCTCATGGCATATTGTAACGCAAGGCTAAGAGAAGACGCAGATCACGGCAAAGGTAGGTC
>NW_015593218.1:0-335 GCF_001515605.1 Sinocyclocheilus anshuiensis | reverse complement strand
GATATTAAGCGAAATACGCAGGTGAACACGTGCTAAGCCCTTGTTTTGTCAAATAGTTAGGCATCTGCTAGTGTATAGCACTGTATTCCTCTAGCCTGTCTCTGATTGCAGCTCTTCTAAGGTGTTCACTTACACTTTGAAGGTCTTCCCATCTTTGCTAGTACCTTTTAACGGATGCAACGGTTGCTCTCATAGGAGCTTAGAGGCATAATCATGGTACAATTAAGATAATTTCAGAATGACAGCTGGTGGGTAGAGAAGTAATTTTCACACCTCCTAATCGAGGAGGCCTGTCAGATTAAGATAGAGAGGTGATTTGAGGGAAATTGTCTTGG
>NW_015593217.1:0-335 GCF_001515605.1 Sinocyclocheilus anshuiensis | reverse complement strand
GTGTGTGTGTGTGTGTGCGTGTGCGTGTGCATGTGCTACTGCCAACTGGCATCGACACGCTTCAAATGCACACGGGAAACATGTTTGGAATATTTGAATTTTAAATTTCGTGTCATGGGCCAATGCAAAAAAAACACAAAAAACAGACTAATTCACCTGTTCTGCCAAGATCTCTCTGCCACAGCGAAAATCTTCAATTTAGTCCGTAAACCTTGGTTACTATTAGAAATGACAGCTGAACTTGATGAAATTGTACGATCAATTGGAAAACAAAATTGCAATCAGGCCAACATGATTTCCTGGTGCTCAGACCATGCTAATTCAGCTTCCAAACA
>NW_015593216.1:0-335 GCF_001515605.1 Sinocyclocheilus anshuiensis | reverse complement strand
TTGTATTTATCTATGCTTGTAATTTGTGTATTTGTTCTTATTTTATACTGACTGTTCACTTGTCTTAAATCATGTTTGAACTTTCTTAGTTAGCCTAGTAGTTTTTGCTGTGGTATTGAAGAAGTACTTAACTAAGTAATTAATGGAAAGCAGTTACATTAAAAATTATTTTCCCTGCTGACCCTGAAAAATTATCCGATCCGTGACTCAAAAATCGTAATATGATCAGATCCGTGAGTTTTGTGATCCATTGAACCACTAAAATATATATAGTATATATGTATATGTGATTAGAACTAACCATGAAAATGTCTAAAAATGAAAATGTATGGATG
>NW_015593215.1:0-335 GCF_001515605.1 Sinocyclocheilus anshuiensis | reverse complement strand
TGCTGGGTTATATTTAACCCAGCATTTTTTAGTGTAATTTATGCATTCATAGAAATAAATAATTACTTGTGCTCTCTATGTTGGAGGAGTTTTCCATGTGTCTGAACAGTTTGAAAGGAATGCCAGAACATAAACATCAGCCCCGCCCCCACTTGTATGTGCATAGAAATCACCCAATGATAATGTCTGTTTGTAATATAAACAACAAAAGATCGAAATAACAGAGCCATCACGTTTAACTGAGATGCTGAAAAGCCTCTTTGTCTCATTCAAATAGTTCCCTGTTTTCACCTCATTCATTATGATGATGTCTGAGATCTTCTGTAAATTGGCAC
>NW_015593214.1:0-335 GCF_001515605.1 Sinocyclocheilus anshuiensis | reverse complement strand
TGGCGAAAACAATCAAATCAGATGGTGGCTCGTTTCGGGTTGCGTATAATTAATTGACTTAATAAAACAAAATGTGTAAATTCACTAAACGAATTATCGTGGCTAATCACAGAGGATTACTAAAATAACTCATTGCATTTGCCGCTGTTGTGTTTTGCTGTGAATTCACGGCGAGGTCCCAGTAGTGCAAGTCGGATTTGAAGTTGGCGTTCAGTGAATACTGAATGCATGTTGTAGGGATTTGCCTCTGGATATACCGTAAGACTAAATGATAACACGGCCTCTGGATATAAACAACTGAGCTGGAGCGCTTTCAGCGTGTGCGCTTTCAAACA
>NW_015593213.1:0-335 GCF_001515605.1 Sinocyclocheilus anshuiensis | reverse complement strand
ACTATTAAATGGACAAATGTGTAAAGTGAGTAAACTTTGCGCAACAGAGAGGGTGGTTTATTTTTTATGTTTGACAAGGATGTACTACAAAAACTGCAAAGCTGGGGAGTTACACCGATATTGCTGTTGAGAAAGAAGTATTACCCGGGGACAACGGTGGTAGATGGAACAAGATTTATAAGAGTCAAATTCCCTAAGGATGTGGTGTCACTTTCATATAACACCAGTTTTGAAACAGAGGAAGGAACACAGTTTTTCAGAGTCATTCATGATCAGCAAGTAAAAATATATAGAATATGTTCAAGTGCTGAACATGAAAAGAAAGACTGCCCTCA
>NW_015593212.1:0-335 GCF_001515605.1 Sinocyclocheilus anshuiensis | reverse complement strand
TGTTTTGTCAAAAATAAAGTATACTGAATTATCAACTAAGATTTTTTGATAGTTTTTGGTTCAATGTATATTCAAACTAACGAATCCTTAACTTTGAAATCAGTGTGATCAACTTTTTGACTTTTACAAAGAAAAAATCTCATAAATTACATTTGAAATATTGTTAAAAATGTAATTGTTATTGATTCACCTCTGAAAAAAATGTAATAAAATAGCAAAAATATATATTTACAATCTAGATATAAGCAAAATATGAATAGGTCAATATAACCCTTCCAATTAACTTATTCTTACTGTGTTTCGGTAGTGACAAATTTGGGGAGAGGACAAATATT
>NW_015593211.1:0-335 GCF_001515605.1 Sinocyclocheilus anshuiensis | reverse complement strand
GACAGTAAAGATGACATTAAGGACGACAGAAAAGGATGACATAAAATACAACAGTAAGGACGACATAAAGGACGACAGAATTAGATGACAGAACAACACGACAATAAGGAAGACAGCAAAAATGACAGAGAAAAAGCCGGCTGGGCGACAGATTAAGACGACATCAACAGACAACATACATTTACTGATTTATAGACATCAGACATCAACAACATTTACTGATTTACCTGAACAAGAACGCAATGACTGTAGACAAAGACAAATGTATAATACAAAGCAGTCGACTCATTTTTGGCACAAATGGAACCCCATAAAAGGTGAACCAACAACCGAAT
>NW_015593210.1:0-335 GCF_001515605.1 Sinocyclocheilus anshuiensis | reverse complement strand
GTGTAGACGTTAATAAAACACAATCTAATAGGTAGAAAAATTAATTTATTGTTAGCTTCCAGTTTTTGCTGTATCCCTTCTAGCCACAACCCCAGAACATTAGCCAAAGATCTAGGAATGTTTGTTGTTCAGATGAGCCCAGTTCATTTTCACTTCATAACAGGTGATTTAATTTCTAGCTGTCAGCCATCCTGACACATTTTTTTAAGATCACCCAAATAAAAAAATACATTCAAGTAGTTCTTACTTAAAGGAATAGTTCACCCAAAAACGAAACTCTTGTCATCATTTACTCACCCTCATGATGTTCCAAACCTGTATGAGTTTCTTTCTTC
>NW_015593209.1:0-335 GCF_001515605.1 Sinocyclocheilus anshuiensis | reverse complement strand
TTCTCCTGTTATTGACACCGCAGTGAGTCACAATGTCACAACGAAGCAACAGTAAAAAAGGCAATGAAGATATCCAATCTGAGACTGTGCGTTTAAGAAGCAGTCGTTCATCTGGTATATCGTCCAGCTCGAAGATTAGTATGGCCGTCGCCATGGCAAAGGCAAAGGCTGAAGCAGCGCAGGCTAGAGCAGCACACACGCAGAAGGAAATCGAACTTAAAGTAGAGCAAGCTCGTGTTCAAGCTAATCTTGATGCATTAAATGATGAGAAAGAAAAGGATGCCGCCGTCGCAGAGGCGAATGCTCTCGTGGCCGGTCTACAAGATATGGGTTTT
>NW_015593208.1:0-335 GCF_001515605.1 Sinocyclocheilus anshuiensis | reverse complement strand
TATCTCTTTGGATTTGAGACTTTAGTCTTTGCAACTTTACAGATGGCCTCATGGCTGGTTACGGGCCTGATAATACCCATGTGATTAAGGCGATATACCTTTTTAAAAGCTCATTATTGTCAAATGTTTGTATAATGTTTACATGTTAGAAACATTTTTCAAGTAGGGTTGCCACCCATCCCTTAGAATACGGAATCGTCCCGTATTTAAAGGTAAAATGATGCATCCCGTATCAAATCAATAACGGGACGCGATTTGTCCCGTATTTTACAAAGGCAAACAAGCTGAAACAACAAATAAGTATTTTGCACCGTTTATAATGCTAATAGCAATTA
>NW_015593207.1:0-334 GCF_001515605.1 Sinocyclocheilus anshuiensis | reverse complement strand
CAGGCTGAGCTCCTGTTCAGAAGTAAAAACTGCATTGGAGCCCTTGTACCCTACTGAGGGCAACATGCTTGAGCCCTGCTCAGCTAACTCTTGCTTCCTTTTGACATATCGGGCCAGTGTAGCAACCGGAATGTGGAACTCCTCAGCTACGTTCCTAATTGACCTCACCTCCTCTACTACTTTTGAGGCCTTCTCTAAGAGCTCTGCTGGCATTCCCCTATTCGTGGTCCTAATTCTGACGCGAGGCATCCTGTAACAGGAATAGCACAAACATAAAGCCCACTCACTGACTACATTGCAAACTCTAACACACACACACACACACACACACACA
>NW_015593206.1:0-335 GCF_001515605.1 Sinocyclocheilus anshuiensis | reverse complement strand
AATAATGATCTTTAAAAAAGCATCATATGACCCCTTTAAATTGTTCGTTAATTAAAATGTGTGATGCTGTTATTGAAAGTAGGCTATGCTACAGTGTTATTTATTTATTACAGTTCATTGAACTTCATTAATTTATTTTTCATTCTTCTTTTATTTAAATAGCCTACCCTTTACGGTCTGAGTAATTACTGTGCTGCTAATTTCTGATTTGTGAGTGATTTGTTTGTTAGAAAAATCTTAGGCTATCTTATTAAAAGTATTGCTCTTAACTAGGGCTGTGCAAAAAATCTAATGTGATTTTCATGCGCATCTCATCAGTAAAGCCGCTCCTGTGA
>NW_015593205.1:0-335 GCF_001515605.1 Sinocyclocheilus anshuiensis | reverse complement strand
CGGTTATTTACGGGTGTGACAACCGCATTCTGTAACCGAACTCGCACCTGTAAATGTTCGGGACTCACAACCGCATTCTCGGAACACGCACTGTGTGAACGGAACCGGACTGGACAATATTGTCTGTCACATACAGTGCGAGAGAGCTGCTCTGCTGCACAAACGCGCGTCTACCGTGTGTTATGTGCTTTCATGTGTGTTTTCGGTAACTTAAGTGACGGAGAAATGAGATGCGTGTCTGTCACCTGAAATTTTTAGATCCCGTCAGTTTTGTGTTCTGTGCGCGACTAAAATACTCCGCTCTCCACCCAAATATAAAGGCTGCTGTCGGTTAA
>NW_015593204.1:0-335 GCF_001515605.1 Sinocyclocheilus anshuiensis | reverse complement strand
CTGAAATACACCCAAATGATTTAATTAAAATCACTCAGAAATGAAATTGTATTTTATTTTTTATATATCCCTGATTTTTATTTATTTATTAAAGAAATTAAGCAGGGATGCATTAAATTGATCAAAAGTGATGAAAACATTTGTTAACTTAAATATCCTGAAAAAAATTCTATTCTGAAAAAAAGTCGTTTCTTAAAAAAAAAACTAAAACAAATCTACACAACTATTTTCAACACCGATACAATTTTGAAATGTTTCTTAAGCATCAAATCAGCATATTAAACTATGATATTAAAATGACAAAATATTAGAATGATTTCTGAAGGATCAAGTGA
>NW_015593203.1:0-335 GCF_001515605.1 Sinocyclocheilus anshuiensis | reverse complement strand
ATAAATGCCAGAATGTAAAATTAGTTATTTTATGCATTTAAATATAGTTTCATTTTCGTAATGTACAAATTAAAGAAAAAAGAGCATGTTTTCTAGTACAATTGCCCTGTGCTCACATTTAGCCTACTTGTGCATTAAATTACAAATAAAAAATTAACCCTATTGTGATCTCAAATCGCAGAATATTTCAGTACATGCATTTGAGAGATTTTCTTAAATGTGATGCATGTATACATGCACAGTTTTGGAGCTTTAATCACAATTTTGGTAATTTCATGACTTAACTGACAATGTACAGTCATAGTTTCTTGTGCGGTTTATTTATGATGAAGTGA
>NW_015593202.1:0-335 GCF_001515605.1 Sinocyclocheilus anshuiensis | reverse complement strand
AAAGACCGCGACCTGAACCGCACCCGCATTAAATAGGCTACTGCAACGTGGAAGCAATGGGCTTCATTAGATTAAACCATCCATCCTGTTAACCAGACCAAAAGACTAAAATCACTTAATCACTCGATTTAAATGAATGAAAGCTTGTTTCCACCATGGGATAAAAAGTAATTGTGTCTTTTTATCTCACAATTCAGACTTTTTTCTCACAGTTGCGAGATATGAAGAATTATAAGATATAAACTCTTTTTTTTCCCCTCAGTACTGTGAGGGGGAAAAAAGTCTGTATTATAAGATAAAAAAAGTTGCAATGACCTTTTTATTTTAAATAAATA
>NW_015593201.1:0-335 GCF_001515605.1 Sinocyclocheilus anshuiensis | reverse complement strand
TAGGTTACAGAAGTCCAAAAAAATGCTATATCCAGACAAAATTATTCGCAATATTTATATTATGTAACGTTTACCTGCCCAACGCGCACGACATGCAAGATGGCGGGCAGGTTTTGAAAAGTGAATACCGCTCTTTTGATTGGCTGCTCTGCTACGCAGACCCCTTCATTGATTGGTTACATTTGGATGACACGTTATGCACCGCCCACTTACAAATCCTAACACTGACGGTCACGCGTGACGCTGACTGTACATATGGTTCACAAGCTGTCTAGGACATTTCTATTTTGGGCACAACTACAAACAATTAATCCGTTACACTCCAAACTTAAATA
>NW_015593200.1:0-335 GCF_001515605.1 Sinocyclocheilus anshuiensis | reverse complement strand
GTTTTTGAAAGAAGTCTCTTATGCTCATCAAGGCTGCATTTATTTTTGTGGAAAATACAGTGAAAAGCTAATATTGTAACATATTATAATAATGTAAAATATAGGGATGTCCCGATCAGGTTTTTTGTGCCCCCGATCCGAGTATTGTAACATATTATAATAATGTCAAATTAATAACTCTTTACTATTGTAACATATTTTATTAAAATGTACTTTATTCCTGTGATATCAAAGCTGAAATTTCAGTAGCATTACTAATTGAATAAATTACATTTTAAAATCTATTGAAAATAGAAAAGTTACTTTAAATTGTAATAATATTTCACAGTTTTTTT
>NW_015593199.1:0-335 GCF_001515605.1 Sinocyclocheilus anshuiensis | reverse complement strand
ATCCTTCAGAAATCATTGTAATATTCTGATTTGCTGCTCAAAAAAGCATTTATTATTATTATTATTATTAATTATTAGTATTATTATTATGTTTAACACAGCTATTATGCTGAGTAGAATTTTCAGAAGAACAGTATTTATCTGAAATATAAATCTTTTGTAACATTATATCTTTATCATTTTTTGATAATTTTAAAGCATTCTTGCTAAATAAAGTATTAAATCCTATAACAACCCCACCCCCCAAGAATATCTGCTGATTCCAAGCTTTTGAATGGTAGGGGTCAATATAGGGTGCCTTTTGGTGTCCTGTACATAACTCATTTGCCATGATA
>NW_015593198.1:0-335 GCF_001515605.1 Sinocyclocheilus anshuiensis | reverse complement strand
TTTTGATTACTTTTCTAAATTTCTAATGAATGTTTTCAACTGTTACTCATTTTGAAACATTTAAACCAGGCAGGGTTAACCTTACCGTAATATTCAACTCTGATTACTGTCAGACTTTCAAAATCCTCAAAAGTTGAATTAAGATGATAAAAATTTAATTTGAACTACGACAGCAAAAAAGATGTTTGTGTGTGTGTGAGAAAATATTTAGATGTAACCCCCTTTGTAATCGTTAACATTTTCATAAGTAGCCTAACTGTCATTTAATTACACATTTTTTTCAGATTACTGTTACATTTATTTTGTAATTAAATTACGTAAGTCCGTTACATGTA
>NW_015593197.1:0-335 GCF_001515605.1 Sinocyclocheilus anshuiensis | reverse complement strand
TCCTTTGCTAAAGTAAGGAATCTTTGCTTCCTTTGATCCTGCATTTCTCAGAGGCGCGCACACGACACCTACATCCTACGTCATCCGCCTGAACGGCTTCCGCATAAGACGGATCAGCGGAAGTGAGAAAAAAGTGTTTATTATGTTTGAAAATATGAATATTTATCTTACAAAAACGCATGGATTCGCTACAGGATGCCTTTATTCCCCCCCTGTCGTTTTGAATCAGCATAGCGTTTCAATATTTTAGTGAATGCAAGCTATGCTCTGATTTTACATTATAATTTTGTCAGCTCCTGAAATGGGTCATACCGTTCATATTACACAGCAGTATA
>NW_015593196.1:0-335 GCF_001515605.1 Sinocyclocheilus anshuiensis | reverse complement strand
TGATTGGTCAATTTTTCTGTCATTCGAAATTACTCTCCCATTGATGTACTATTGCTTGGCCCTCTGTAATTTCATAGCTGAACCACCAATCACAGAGCCACAGACGCTAGGCGGAAACATTCTAATATGGAGAAAATGGGCGGCATTCATTTAACCCATTCACTGAATAGACAGATTTGGAGAGGATGTTTTTTTTTTCTCAGAGAAATTGTATTTATTTTATTTAGATGATGTTTTTCAAATTATATTGCTTAAATAAAATTAGTAATAATTATTTTTTATTTAAAATTCTATATTTTAAAACATTTATTTAAAAATTGTAAATATTGTTTTTA
>NW_015593195.1:0-335 GCF_001515605.1 Sinocyclocheilus anshuiensis | reverse complement strand
AACACAGAGAAACCAAACCAAATACAACAGAAACATGACATAAGTTCAGTTTTGGACCCTGTTCTCTTATTGTTCCTCCTCGCACGCCATTTGCTGTCCATAGTGACAAATCAAGCGCTCACGGCCTAACCACAAACCTTAGACTGTTCCAGAAATCAGCTGGTAAGCGACAGATGCTGAAGAGTGGCTGGTAAAAACGCAGATTCGTGATAATGCAGGAATTCATCAGACAGGACAAGCCCCTGCAAATCTAATGCTGCATGTGGGGCTTTAACAGAGAAATCGGTCAGTAAACCGGCAACCTGAAATGCTTCAGATTTGGTCGTAAAATGTGA
>NW_015593194.1:0-335 GCF_001515605.1 Sinocyclocheilus anshuiensis | reverse complement strand
TGCACAGAAGTCGTCCCAGGCCATGCGACACTTCCTTCCCAAGCGATCCAGCTCTACGGCTGCTTCTAGTCACCCCAAATCAGCGCCGACTCAGCAGCCCGCGAAGCTCGCGCCTCCAGCCGCCCAGGCGGCTCCCAAGCCTGAGCCTCGCCAGCGCTCCCGCTCTACCAGACGCTACCCATTTCAGAAGCATCAGGGACCCCGGCCCAAGTTAGTGCTGGACCCGGCGCGTCAGGCGTCCTCCTGATCTGTGGGAAAGGAAGAGGAGGGGGCCAAGTCTCGCTACAGCTGGACCACCCCCCAAACAGCCTCTGTTGTGCCTCCAAGCACCCCGT
>NW_015593193.1:0-335 GCF_001515605.1 Sinocyclocheilus anshuiensis | reverse complement strand
TACGGTCACAACCTGATTGGACAGCTTTAATGATGTATATTTTGCGAACTTACCGAACATCCAAAATTGCTGTGTGCAGGGCTTAATGCGCTTGTTTGCATGTACATATGGTGGTGTTTTTACCAGCTAACTCACGAAGAGCTTATAAAATGTGTAAAGGAGTCAAAACAGTGCCAGGAATTCTGCTGCAAGGAGATGGCGCTTCCAATGCCTGTAATGAACTGTAATGGGCAACATAGCTCCTATGACGAGAAGAATCAGGTATGCTTGAGCATTCTGTTCTTTTAAGGGAAAAACTGAAAATCACTGTTTATTTTATTTGTATCTTTACTCTA
>NW_015593192.1:0-335 GCF_001515605.1 Sinocyclocheilus anshuiensis | reverse complement strand
TCTCATGTTTGTGTTTTGACTGTTCCACTATGCACTGCAATAAAGTAAAAAAAAAAAAAAAACTCACCTGAACATCAGGGATTTTCCTCCTCTCACTCCCCCATCACTCACTCTCACACTCGTGTGGTATTAAACTCCCTGCCCCCCAACGACGAGTTATCCGTCATGGTGTGCAGCCCACCTCGCCCGCTGTCACAGTTCACAGAAGCATGGCAGACGCTGCCAGGGGTATCAGAGTGGGTTATGAAATCAATAAGGAACGGTTACACACTTCAGTTCTTCCGCAGACCAGCAGAATGCCTCAGTTCTGCGAGAGGAAATACACAATCTTCTCG
>NW_015593191.1:0-335 GCF_001515605.1 Sinocyclocheilus anshuiensis | reverse complement strand
CAGTGATACTTACGAGAGCTGACTGCGTCCACATACTGCGGCAGATATGGCGCCCACAGGTCAATGGTGTCCTTCCGGCCTGACTGACCGATCTGCCGCAGTTCAGCCAACAGCAGCGCCTGGGCCGCCTCTCGAACCTGCAACACACACGTCAGGTTTACACACCCATACCGCAACGCTCCTGCCAAACAGATTCTCTGCAGTCACAACCGAACTCAAACGACAGACCGCTGAGATGAAGCCGCAAATAAAGAGAAGCCATTGAGAGACGGAGTGTGTGTCTTTGTCCCGCGGGGTTAGCAGGTGCTCGAGCGGCCAGATACCAATCAAAGCCG
>NW_015593190.1:0-335 GCF_001515605.1 Sinocyclocheilus anshuiensis | reverse complement strand
ATACAAAGTCAGAATCGCGAGATATGAACTAAGAATTGTAATAAACAAAATTTAATTGCAATAAAAGTCTGAATTCCAAAATATGAAGTCAGAATTGCAAGAAAAAAATGTAGAATTGCGAGATATAAAGTCAGAATTGTGAGGAAATAAAAACTGAATTGTGAGTCTAAATTGTGAAAAAAAATTGAATTGTAAGATATAAAGTCAGAATTGCGAGATATGAACTAAGAATTGTAATAAAAAAAATGTAATTGCAAAAAAAAAAAAGTGAATGAGAAAAAAGAAAGAATTGCAAAGGAAGACAGAACTGTGAGGAAATTAGAATTGAGGAAAAA
>NW_015593189.1:0-335 GCF_001515605.1 Sinocyclocheilus anshuiensis | reverse complement strand
AAACTGAAGCATACTTTGGGTTTAAGCGTTCACATTAAAACTGAAACATACTTTGGGTTTAAGCATTCATATTAAAACTGAAGCATACTTTAGGTTTAAGTGTTCACATTTAAACTGAATCATACTTTGGGCTTAAGCATTTGCATCAAAACTGCAGTATACATTGGGTTTAAGTTTTCAGATTAAAAATGAAGCATACTTTGGGCTTAAGCGTTCACATTAAAACTGAAGCATACTTTGGGCTTAACGTACATATTAAAACTGAAGCATACTGTATTTTCGGTTTAAGCGTTCACATTAAAACTGAAGCATACTTTGGGTTTAAGCGTTCATAT
>NW_015593188.1:0-335 GCF_001515605.1 Sinocyclocheilus anshuiensis | reverse complement strand
GACATACCTGCTGCAGCGGGTGCCCAAGACTTGGGGCAGCGTGCAGAGCCCCTCGAACCAAGACCCTCCACTAGTGCCCAAACCAGATATCATCCTGATGAATTCCTCACACTCGATCCAGCCACCATCGCTGAACTATTCCCTTGATAAGACTGACCAAACACCAGGTATATATGAAAACAAACATGTTAGAAAGAGGTCAACAAGGTGGAAATACAATGATGAGAATGATACCCTGATGTATGACATGGAATCATACATACAGGAAGAAGGGCTATTAGATGCTGCTCATCATAATGATTGGTTTAAATGGGCAGAATATACTGCAAAGGGAG
>NW_015593187.1:0-335 GCF_001515605.1 Sinocyclocheilus anshuiensis | reverse complement strand
CAAGATGTGGTCATATAACAGGCATGGGTCAAACAATGGCAAACAAGTACAACACAGGCAAGACAAAGAGTAATCAAAGGACAAGCGTGGGTCTTCGATAGGCGAACAGAATCCAGAGGGCTTGGCAAAAGGGGTAATCCGTAATACACAGGCAAAGATCGTCACACAGGAAAACAGGCAAGGCAAGGCAAGACTAGACTAAACTATGAACTAGACCGGGAACTGGCGCCATACAGTAGCTACCACTAGAAGAGTGATAAATGCTAAACAATACTCAGCGTTGAATGGTCGTGTGAGACTGATTTATATAGTGTGTGTTATTAGTAGCTTTCAGG
>NW_015593186.1:0-335 GCF_001515605.1 Sinocyclocheilus anshuiensis | reverse complement strand
CTGTTTTTAAATCTAGGTTAAAAACTTACCTTTTTGAACTGGCATGTGGTCAGTAATGAAATGTATTGCACTGTGTGTTTTTGCTTTTATGATTTTCTCAATTATTTATTGATATTTTTTACTGTCTCTTGTATTAGTCTATAAAAAAAAAAAAAAGACATTGACATTGACATTTCTCAGTGAGAGAAAGTTGCCTTATGCAATGTTAAGAGTAAAACTGTCCCACATGAAAGATGTTTCTGACTTACGAAATGAAATGTTATTTGCAATGCAGAAAGACAGTTTTTCAGGTGTGAGAAGTTCTATGCACAGAAAGTTATGTTAGAGCTTCAATG
>NW_015593185.1:0-335 GCF_001515605.1 Sinocyclocheilus anshuiensis | reverse complement strand
ACGACTGGGACACACATTCCTGCAGATGCCACAGCGGTCAGTCCGGTTCCACTGCTTATTCACTTCTGTCATTCGTTTTTGTTTTTATATTTTCCATTTTGATTTAAATTGTAGTTAGTTGCATTATTTAATTTAATTTAAATATTTATTTAGCATATTGTTGTGTTTGTGTATTGTTTACACATGATAACAGGTTACTACGGCAACAACTGCAGCGACGCCTGCGCTCTGAACCCCTGCGAGCACCAATCAGCATGCAGCAGGAAGTCAAGCTCCGCCCACGGATACATGTGTAACTGTCCCAGCAGCTACTTCGGCCAGTACTGCGAGAAAAA
>NW_015593184.1:0-335 GCF_001515605.1 Sinocyclocheilus anshuiensis | reverse complement strand
GAGCTGGAGTGCCAGGTGGAGTGCGATCCCACCCTCAGAAGAGAGCTGGAGATCTTGTGGATGAAAGATGGGATGAATATCCTCTCAAACTTCTCTGAAGGGTGAGTGACCTGTTTTCCCTAAGTAGTAGGATGAGATAGATTGTCCCTAATGGTTCAACTTTGAATTCATTGAAGCCATTTAAGTAAATCCTGTTTTCAGAAAGGGTTGCGCTGTCAAAACAGGAAGGATTAGTGTGAGCTATGACATTTTTGAAGTGCAGACATTTTATTTATAGCTTTATCAGTGCTGGAATCATGGATTAAGTACTTACACTTTGTAGTCATGTAACAGAG
>NW_015593183.1:0-335 GCF_001515605.1 Sinocyclocheilus anshuiensis | reverse complement strand
ATCAAGATGACAGGGTGGACCAGCACATGACGGGGTGGACACATACTGCAGAACACGCAAATCATGACAAAATAGGACAATGATATATTTATTCAACTTCTAAAAAAAGAATATAATAAAAAGATTTAGGTAACGGAATTGATAATACGGATTGGTCCGTCATATGTAACAATTTGTTCTCTAAATGTACTTCATTGGGGATTCATGAACTCAATTATAAATTAATTAACAGAGTTTACCTTACACCTTTAAGTTTAAAAAAGATTTACAGAAACTCCTCTGATATTTGTTTTAATTGCAAAAAACGCAAAGGAACATTCCTTCACTGCTTCTGG
>NW_015593182.1:0-335 GCF_001515605.1 Sinocyclocheilus anshuiensis | reverse complement strand
TTTGTTGGTCGAGCTTAGCAGTGCTCCCCTCACTTAGAGGGTCACATATGAGCACGCTGCTCCCAGTTTGAAGAGTGACTGTTTTGGTTGAGTTGGTGATTCTCCCCTCACATGGAGGGTCTTTCTATGAGATACACCTTTTTCAATCTACATGCACTCTGAGCATGCAGCCTCCCGCTGAATTATTGTTGGGTCACAGTCACGTAGGGTCTAGGCCTGTCTAGGGTACAGGTTTTTGGTTACCCTTTAGTAACGGTGTTGCTTAATCTATGCTATGGTAAGTGCACACACTCAGCTTCTGTGCACTTTCTAAAATCCACATTGTGGTAAGTGTG
>NW_015593181.1:0-335 GCF_001515605.1 Sinocyclocheilus anshuiensis | reverse complement strand
TTGTCCATCCAAATTCATAAAAGCCAAAGCAGGCAGGTGGCAACACGGACAGCTTGTGTTTCAGGCCTCATCCTCAAAAACTAAGAACAAATAGAATTTATGAAAGAATGCAGAACCCATAAATTTCACCGAAGATAAACATGCATTGAAATATAATAATATAGAGAGAGGAAGTGAATCAGATAAAGGCGTATTATTCTCTGTGTTTCCTCAGGGATCTGGGAACCGGCTTCTCCCTCCTGCAGGTCTTATGTCTGGCTCGATGTGGTCTGACCGACCTGGAGGGGATTTCTGCTCTTTCCTCTTTAAAGGTATCCAACAACATTTAGAAGCAA
>NW_015593180.1:0-335 GCF_001515605.1 Sinocyclocheilus anshuiensis | reverse complement strand
TTTAGTCTGGGACTAGGCTTAAGCCTTGTCTGTGAAACTGGGGGTGTATGTTTTATTACAGCTTGAGTCTCGAGGGTGTATGTGGCTATTTACAATTAACTTTATATATTATTAGGGCCCATCTATTATGTAGCCTATCCATTTCTATAGGTGCAGAAAAAGGTTTATTGTGCACATTCTTTATCAGTACTGTTGTATATATAAATGTACTGTACATATGTATACATTTATAAAAGCACAACCTTTGGCCTTATGAACCTTACAAGAGAATAAATTCAGGGAAGAGGTAATTAATGCAATTTCTAAAATCAGGGATTCAGTTTCTTCAAGTGGGG
>NW_015593179.1:0-335 GCF_001515605.1 Sinocyclocheilus anshuiensis | reverse complement strand
GCCCTGGCTTTTTGTCCTGCTTTCCCCCACCCAGTGCTATTAAAGACCTGCTTATTCTATTAGGCAGAGACTGGGAGAGCTTTGGCATGTAAGTCAACAGTCATAAACCCCCCCCACCGGTATGAATCTAATAGCATTTATATAAAAACCTGCGTAAATAGGTGACGAGGCTCTAAGTTCATAAAAAGTTACAGCAACGGAGTCCTGACATGCATAAATCTTGCATCTCTTAAAACATGAGTGCTGTTTCGTAGCATGCGAGAGAGAAAGGCATTGTTGGGCCTTTTTGGTAATCGACTTTGTTTGTTTTGTTTGTTTGTTTTTGGGGGGGAGGG
>NW_015593178.1:0-335 GCF_001515605.1 Sinocyclocheilus anshuiensis | reverse complement strand
TTTTTTTTTTTTTTTAATCTTGTAAAATAACGAATTAGGGATTCATGATGAAGAACATTCCAGTATAAACTTATAAAAAAAAATCATTAAAGAGTTTAAAAAGTAAAAGATCTATTGTTATATGTCCTTTTCGGCAATGGTCATCACCATGTAAACAGTGGTTACAGTTTAAATCATATGGTCTGGAATACGTGTTTAAGTTCACCTGATTTTAAAATAACATGGCTATAAAGGAAGCCCATATTACAGTATTGTATTCACCCAGTCACACATGCTACGCAGTATTTGAATTACCACACTGAATGATTCGTGCTTTTCCATTTTCCTTTTTTTTT
>NW_015593177.1:0-335 GCF_001515605.1 Sinocyclocheilus anshuiensis | reverse complement strand
AATCATTAGTAAATATAAAACAAAGTTAGCTAAGGTTTAGTTGTTTCCAGCAAAGCTCTGAAACTGCAGCAGTGTTTAAAATGATTCTCTGAAAGCAGACTCAGTGTTACCTCTGTTTCTGTGAGAGACTCATCTTTCCTCGCTCCTCTGACATACTGCAGCTAAACTGTCATCGATCAGCACTGGCTTGAGACAACAATCTGCTGTTCAGTGTGACCTGGAGATCATGTTGTTAATGAGATGAATACATGTGTGGAGTTAGCAGCAACAGCAACAAAAACACTAGATCAAATAAAGCGAGGTACAAACTAATGCACTGCATGTAGAATAACCAC
>NW_015593176.1:0-335 GCF_001515605.1 Sinocyclocheilus anshuiensis | reverse complement strand
TTTCCTGTTTGACACTGTAAAGCTGCTTTGACACAATTAGTATTGCATAAAGCACTATACAAATAAAGGTGCCTTGACTTGACTTAGCAAATGCGTGAATCCGTCGTTCTCAACAACTGAAAACGGGCGCATATCCAGCGCCATGAAAACACCTATAGCCTTGCCTTGTTAATTGCTTGAGCACGGTCGGAGTTAGTTTGGAGTTTCATTCTAAAGGTAGTGGGAAGAGTTTCCTGTTTTTGAGGTTTCTTACATGTGCTGCTGATATCAATGTTAAGATGACGTCTTCGGAGATGCGCTTGCATATTGGAAGTGTTTCCTGTCGTATGAGTAAG
>NW_015593175.1:0-328 GCF_001515605.1 Sinocyclocheilus anshuiensis | reverse complement strand
TGTGTGTGTGTGTGTGTGTGTGTGTGTGTGTTATGTAACAACAGGTATCTAAAACCCATCTGTTACTGAGACCTCTGATGAAATAATATGTGTGTATTTAAATGTGTGTGTGCATAAGTGTGTGTTTTAGCATGTGTATATGTAGTACTTTTAAATGTGTGCATCTACCTGTGTGTATTTGAGTGTGTGTTGTGTGTACATGTAAAAAAAAATCTAAAAAAAATTCGAAAAGACCAAAATAAAATTTCTTGGAAAACATACTCCAAAATAATAATAATAAAAAAAATACATAGTCAAGTAAAAAAAAAAAAAAAAAAAAAATTTAAGG
>NW_015593174.1:0-326 GCF_001515605.1 Sinocyclocheilus anshuiensis | reverse complement strand
GTGTGTGTGTGTGTGTGTGTGAGAGAGTGAGTGAGTGAGTGAGTGCGTGCGTGCGTGCGTGCGAGCGAGCGTGCGTGCGTGCGTGTGTGTGTGTGAGTGTGTGTGATCCTTTGACAAACACTGACCTCTTGTGTTCAAACATCTGAGAAACAGCTTCATAAGTTTAGTGACAATATCTGATGCAGCACAGAAGATCATTTTAGCTCATCCTTCAGTTCAAATGAAGACTAAAACCATTTTAACAGTAATGCACTTAAACTAAATAGAGATCATTAACCTCATGCTTCTGTGAGTGTGTGTGTGTGTGTGTGTGTGTGTGTGTGTGT
>NW_015593173.1:0-335 GCF_001515605.1 Sinocyclocheilus anshuiensis | reverse complement strand
CTGACTCAAAACTCAACATTACAAAACATGATCGTGAAAATAAGAGTATCAAGTAAACACTTGATTTTATATTTATACTTAGACATTATAAAGCCACTCTTTGTCAAATTTAAGAAGATTTTGAACTTAAAAATTATTTGGAGTTGGGCTAAAATCTACCAATATGTCAAACGATTATTAACTATTTCTGTTTAAAGTGAGGTTTTTTTATGCAAATCTGAACAAATATTGCATATCGCAAGTGTTTGTTTCACCAAATCTGGTTAAATCTGATTTTCTGCTCTGGTTTATAACCCGCCCCTCTCGGATGATTGACAGCAGCAGGAACCAATCAG
>NW_015593172.1:0-335 GCF_001515605.1 Sinocyclocheilus anshuiensis | reverse complement strand
GTCACATGATCCTTCAGAAATCATTTTAATATGCTGATGTGCTGCAGAAACTTGTATCATTATCAATGATGAAGACAGTTGTGCTCTTTACTTAAACTGAGATACATTTTTTTCAGGATTCTTTGATGAATAAAAATACAGCATTTATAGAAATCTTGGCTTCACTTTATTTTGTCCATTTAGCACATTCTGTTGACTATAAGTAATGTTGTACCTACGATATTAAGCAGGCAGTCTACTTATACTCTAATGAGTTAGTTGACATGTAGGTGCAAGGTTTTTCATAGTCAACAGAATGTTCAAAAGGGACCATCAAAATAAAGTGTTACTGAAAT
>NW_015593171.1:0-335 GCF_001515605.1 Sinocyclocheilus anshuiensis | reverse complement strand
AGGTGATAAAGCATGCATCACTCAATATATCTCTATGGATGATCTTCTTCCTGGAGTGGACCGAACTAAATATTACTGTTATCTTGGTTCTTTGACCACACCAAACTGCAATGAAGATGTGGTGTGGACCATCTTTAAAGACCCCATCAAAGTCAGCTGGCATTTGGTAAGTCTTTTGGGGAAAAGCTTATTTCGAAGAGTTGGTAACTACTAAAGTACATTTTCCTTCATATAGCAGTATTTTTGAAGTAGGAGTTCCAGTATCTTTGGTTTAATAGTTTTAAACCATACTATTCCTGCCTCTCACTATTAGATTGACCTGTTCAATACGAGTG
>NW_015593170.1:0-335 GCF_001515605.1 Sinocyclocheilus anshuiensis | reverse complement strand
TCTAATAGACGTCTTTTAAATGCAAAATTGCTTGCTGGGTGGTTGCGATCACATTATTTTAATTTATTATGATCATAAACACAAGTCATCACCCTTCTGGCTCTTCCTAACTCAAAGGATGAGCAAAGTCTGAATTTACTCTTCCCGGTTTGGGCTCTTAGAGTGTATGTAGACCTCTCTCGCCACTTCCTGCATTCAGAGCAGCTCTTTGTTTGCTTCAGAGGCCGTTCTAAAGGGCTGCCAGTCATGAATCAGACGCTGCGTCCCAATGTGCCTACTTATAGTACGCCCTAAAGCAGGGTTCCTCAAATCTTGCCCTGGAGGGCCAATGCGCT
>NW_015593169.1:0-335 GCF_001515605.1 Sinocyclocheilus anshuiensis | reverse complement strand
GTATGTGTGTGTGTGTGAGCAGAGAGGTGATGCTCATGTGGCCACACACACACTCGTCTCTAACACTCGCCTCATCACATGGTGTGTTCTGTGCAGGTGGAGCTGCAGTCGTGCTGTGTGTTCATGCCGTCAGAAAGCCTTCCGTCTCCCAGCAGGCTGGTGTGTGGTGATATCCCGGGCACCGTGCGCAGCTGGTATCACAGTCAGGCGTGTATGCCGGGGACGCTGGTGCTGTGTCTGCCGCAGATCAGTGTGTTGAGCGCAGGACACCGGCGCATGGAGCCGCTGCAGGACGTCCCGTTCACTGTGCCCAGACCTGTGCTGGAGGAGGGTAC
>NW_015593168.1:0-335 GCF_001515605.1 Sinocyclocheilus anshuiensis | reverse complement strand
TTTTTAGATATTGAGTTTTAAAGATTATTTCAAGTTTTAGTAAATAATTTTTTATGTTTTTCTTAAATATAGCTTTAATTTATTTTTATTAAAATGTTAATAATTTAGTACTTTTATATGAATTTTTTTTTATTTCAGCCCAGATAACTTTTATATATTTTTTTTTAAATGTTTTTTATTTTATTTTATTTGTTATATTTAAAATTTTCAGTAGTTTTTCTAGTTAAATGTTACCTGGCATACCAAAAGTCAACGGGGTTCAGTGTCCAGTGACGTTCCTCAGAGTATCTTTTTTTTTTTGTGTTCCACAGAAAAAAGAAAGCCATACATGTTTG
>NW_015593167.1:0-335 GCF_001515605.1 Sinocyclocheilus anshuiensis | reverse complement strand
TCGCAAAAGAGCGACCAGTGGGAAGAATGAGTCTGGAGCCCTGCATTTCTTGAGCATTATGTACGGTGGCCCAGTAGTGCACAACACAATGAAAATCAAAAAAGCAAATACAAGTTAACAACAACGCGGAATCAAGCCACAGCACAATAGAAAAGACAACACAACGGAAATGCTCCCGCTCTCTTTCTTGACCACTATAGAAGATGTGTTAAAGCTATAAGTATAAGCTATATTATACCAGAGGTAACGGTCTAACGAATTCCAAATTTTGGACATTTTACTGTTTACTGTCCATTGTGTTGCGGCTTGTTTCTGTTGTGTTGTGCTAATTTCAT
>NW_015593166.1:0-335 GCF_001515605.1 Sinocyclocheilus anshuiensis | reverse complement strand
CGATTAATCGTTTGACAGCACTAATTTAAATATATTTGTAATTATACATTAGTAATGATGAAGTTGCAACTTTATACAATTAAAATATATTCATTTAAATGTAATATCAAATAACACAGAACAGTTAAAATTATCATCAAATACTTTAGTATTTTAGTCAACACATTAAAATAAGTGAACTTCTTGAAAACATGAAAAGCAAAATATTAAAACTATTATTTAAATGTACTTTAAAGTAAAACGTTTAATATTACTTTATACGTGCACTTTTTAAGAGCACACTCATGCTTTCTAAAAGACTCATGTATACTCAAGGTACATGTTGTGTTTTTTTT
>NW_015593165.1:0-335 GCF_001515605.1 Sinocyclocheilus anshuiensis | reverse complement strand
TAAAAACAGATGTTGAACTCTGGAGGAACTGGTGTGGACGGAGCTGATAAACTCAAACGAGCGTCTCTTCTGTGCTTTATCTCAGTCTGTGACAGTCACTGAACGGCTCAAACGGCTCTGTGTTTCAGGGAATCAAGTATCTGGTGGATAATGAGCTTCTGGATTGGAAACCAGAGCGAGTGGCTGAGTTTCTGTATAAAGAGGAAGGACTGAATAAGACCGCCATCGGAGACTTCCTAGGAGAGAGGTGACATATGACCCAAACATCAGATGTGTTTGTGTGTGTGTGTGTGTGTTTGTGTGAGTGTGTTTGTGTGTGAGTGTGTGTGTGTGTG
>NW_015593164.1:0-335 GCF_001515605.1 Sinocyclocheilus anshuiensis | reverse complement strand
CAGAGCTGACCCGTGATTGGCCGAGCCATCGCTGGGAAACGCGCTGGGATTTCGCCGTGCCAGAATTGGGCGTCGCAACGTTTCTAATGCTACGACATCGCAACCGAAAGCAAGAGACCAAATGAAGTGCACCAGGCAAATAAAATTAAAGAAAACAAACAAAAACAAATCAAATGTATTTGATAAAAAGTCAATCAAAAAGTTGTCAAAGACGGATCTTCATTTAAACTCATGATATATGGCACCAGAATAGATAACTTAAAGCTCTGAGCTGGGTTTGAGAGGAAGTCGAAGCGACCGCTGCAGTGCATCATGGGTACAGAGAGCAGAGAAAT
>NW_015593163.1:0-335 GCF_001515605.1 Sinocyclocheilus anshuiensis | reverse complement strand
TATATATACATATATATATATATATATATATACATATATATATATTTTTTTCAGTCTACACTGAAAAATGAATTGTACTTACATTTTTTTTGCTCTTTTTTGTTTATGCTGATAAGAGCATTCACAATTGCAGATTCAGAATTCTGTGAGCATGCACATTTAACAACTCCGGCAGACAAATCCAGACACCTCTGAATGGCCACTGCGTTCATAAACTGAACAGAAATGTGTGTGATTGTGTCAGGCCTGTGTTCCTGTCTTGTGTTTTCCTCCCCCAAGTTTCTCCCTCATGTTTCCTTATGCCCATATTTGGTTATGTTCCTGTCCTCATTGTT
>NW_015593162.1:0-335 GCF_001515605.1 Sinocyclocheilus anshuiensis | reverse complement strand
GTTCTGGTACTATGAAAAGGTTCCCGCGGTGCGAAAGGCCCTTAGATTAATATTGTTAGAGAGGATACATAATGATTCTAGTATCAGCTGATGATACTGTAGATGGAAAAGTAACTTTTAAAGAGGCTCTCAGATTTTTGTCTTTTACACGCTTTGGGATTTCTGATGGTAATTGCATCTATCTGTCTGTATACAGTATAAATAGAAAATGTATAAGTATAAAAGGAGTCTAAACAACCCTAACTATATTTAACAGTAAAAAAATAAATAAATATAATTTATTTGCTGTTAAATATTATTATAATATAGTTCACTGGATGGATGGATGGATGGAT
>NW_015593161.1:0-335 GCF_001515605.1 Sinocyclocheilus anshuiensis | reverse complement strand
TCTTTGTCTCTTGCCTTTCTGTTTTCGGCCCATCCTCCGGTTGATGGGAGGCCAGTCAAGCAGAAAAAGAGGATCTATCAAAGCAACAAAAAGAATTAGCCACAGCAACCAAGTACACTTCAATTTATCACAGGACACAAACCTCACACCAGGGGCATAGTGTGGATATTTTTAAAGTTATATCCACATTTGAAGGTGCTCTTTTTTTAATCTGTAATATTAAAAAAGGTCATATATGTAAAGAAGAATATTTTTATCTGAATTAATACTTCATTCAGCAATTAAATTGATTAAAGACATTTATAATGTTAGAAAGGATTTCTATTTCAAATAAA
>NW_015593160.1:0-335 GCF_001515605.1 Sinocyclocheilus anshuiensis | reverse complement strand
GTGGACTTTAAACGACACATAGAAGCACTGCACTATCTCCTGCAGCTCTGGCCTGGTGAGTCTGTGACCCAAAACAGCATTTACTTACTTTCTTCATATAATAAAACAGTCTAATATTTTATTAATAAAACATATTATTATAAACAATTAATAAATGTGTTATTTAAAATAAATGTATTTATTAATAAAACATGTAAACAAATAAAATACGTCTATAATAAAAACAAAATAATTGTAAAAATAAATAAAACGTGTGTGTGTATATATTATATATATATATTAGGGGTGTGCGATATGTGACCCTGGAGCACAAAACCAGTCATAAGGGTCAATTT
>NW_015593159.1:0-335 GCF_001515605.1 Sinocyclocheilus anshuiensis | reverse complement strand
TCAGTAAATACTGATGCTGCTTATGGTTTTCGGATCGTGTCCCTGATGCACAAAGAGAAGAGTTATATGTTTGTCTCGCTGTAAATAAGGCCTCAGACAACCTTTTGATTGGTCTTTGAAGGGAAACGTGATCAAATGCTTGATTTCCAGCCCATTCTCCTCTCCAGGGATCAAGGGATAAATGAAGGAATGTTGTATGTAAGGAAGGATCGGTTCTCAATCTCAATCCTCAAACACATTGAAGACTGAAGACCAAAATGAGTCCTTCAACACAGGCCACAGTCTCATCAGTTGGTCTGACTGATAACTTCCAAACATACAATCAAATCTCTAGC
>NW_015593158.1:0-335 GCF_001515605.1 Sinocyclocheilus anshuiensis | reverse complement strand
GTTGTGCTTGTCATTGGTATTAGCTTTTTAAAATATTTATATTTAATGTTTATTTCAATTTTAGTAATTTAGTAATTTTGGTACTTCATCTTCAACATGTTATGTATCCTCATAACTGCTTTAATTCATTTTAAATACATTTTTTTTAAATAATTTCAAAACTTTTATTCTCTGCTTTTATTGTTGTGATATTTTTATGATTATTTTAATGAGTGACATTTTTATGAAAAGTGTTGTGTATAAAATGTGAAACTTGCCTTGCCTGGCCTTATTTTATTTGTTAGTTGCCGTTTCTAATTTTCTTTTAAGTATAGATTTTGTATCTAATATTTATT
>NW_015593157.1:0-335 GCF_001515605.1 Sinocyclocheilus anshuiensis | reverse complement strand
CTGAGGCCCCCTTGTGGGCCGGGACCCCCCTGTTGGGAACCGATGTACTATATGACCCTTTTAATTGTTTGCAAGAAAAAAGACAGTGGCCAAACCACTGAGATCTTTAAAGAGTTCAAATCAATAAAAGGATTTCGATATATCACATTTTAACTGTAGGGATTAACAGCATTTAAAGTCAACCAAAACCCCACATGCTTTTAAGCCGCTTCGAAAAAAAAAATCCAATAATATGTGTAAACATAGATGACGGCCTAAAAAAGCAAACATTTGTTGGGTTCAGTTCCAAATCCTGTGTGTATACTGATGGAGAGCCCCTTAACGCATGACACAGT
>NW_015593156.1:0-335 GCF_001515605.1 Sinocyclocheilus anshuiensis | reverse complement strand
GTAAATTTCACAAATAATTACAAAGAAATGGCAAGTAACACATTGGATTAAACATGAAATTTTGAAGTAGAAACTCCAATAATAACTCCAACATACTCTAATAAAGTTTTATTATTTAACTGTGAAAAATAATTTTTACAGTAAAAATTGTGGATGTTTTCAAGGACACCTGATGCCACCAGACAGATTACTGAAACCAGAAGATAAGAGAAATGTGATGCTCTGATGCATTTGAGTAGCACTGCGAAATGGATAGATGCATACATTTATGCTGAGTTTTGGCCGTTCTTCAGACAAAGATTGAGACTTTCCAAAGTGCATTTGAGAAAGTAAGT
>NW_015593155.1:0-334 GCF_001515605.1 Sinocyclocheilus anshuiensis | reverse complement strand
TATCCTGGCTGGTGACTGCAGTGACTGTGATGAATCCCTGACAGTAGCATAACTAACTGAAAAGTTTTGATGCCATTTTTCCTTCATCTTTCTTCCATATGATACCTAATAAAATAGTGTTTATAAGCATGCTACTTATCAGAATATTAATTTATAATAATAACAATTATTATTATTATTATTATTATTATTTTAGTTTAATTTAGTTTAGCTTAGTGCTTTGGTTTGGATTGCATTGCACTTACCTCTTGTGCTTTCCTGCATGTGGTGATAATGTGTAACAATGTGCTTCCCTTCACAAAGCCCAGTAAGCAAAGCTCATTAAAAGCTTATG
>NW_015593154.1:0-335 GCF_001515605.1 Sinocyclocheilus anshuiensis | reverse complement strand
AGATTACTTTTTTCAAGTAACTAGTAAAGTAATGCATTACTTTACATTTACAACAAAATATCTGAGTTACTGAATTCCTTGTATGGCCACTTCAACTCGTCTGCAGCGCTGCACAGGACTTGCTCGAGAACAATTTGTCATTTAGTTTTTAGACCACGAAATCAACAATGTCTCCAAAGAAGAGTGTTTTTGTTTGCGAGGGAAAGAGAACCTTGTTCAGCTTCCCAAAGAGCCCAGCATTAGTGAACACAGTGGATGCAGTTTGTTCCTCCGGAGCAGCAACAGAGTTACACAAGTGTGTTTGTTTGTTCCCGGCATTTCAGTGACGAATGCTT
>NW_015593153.1:0-335 GCF_001515605.1 Sinocyclocheilus anshuiensis | reverse complement strand
TTTTGTTTACGATCGAAAAAAGAGTGCTCAGCAGATGCAGATCGCGCCACTTGAACAAAAATTGCAGGGTGAACATTTTGTGATATTCCTTATTCAGGTCACTGCCCCGAACAACCACTAAGCTTTGCCCTGTCTTCACAGGCGAATATGTACACATAGTCGTCCCGGGTTCTTTTGGGCGTGATCGCTGACCACTCGGTACCGGATATTCGGGGTCACCCCGTTCCACTCCGCAACGTACAAAGGTTCTTTTCCACAATCATTCAGATCTTTCCAGATACGATTGAAATATAATTGCCAGTCTTTATCAGGAAATATCAGGCAGGGATCTTGAT
>NW_015593152.1:0-335 GCF_001515605.1 Sinocyclocheilus anshuiensis | reverse complement strand
CACTATCCAGTGGGCCATCCTCTGCTTGGAGACAGCATTCCCCTTTTTGCCGGCCTCCATAACAGACAAAGAGCTGTTCTGATGTCCTGAAGCTTTGTGTCCGGTCCACGTACAATCTTATAGTGCAGACGGGACAGCGCAAAGCAAGGGCTAGGTCTGCCTCCTCCAGAGGCAGCACTTGCAGGCTCACTACCTGATCTCTGAAGGGAGTTGTTGGAACCTTGGGTACATAGCTGGGCCGGGGTCTCAAAGTTACATGAGAGCCAGCCGGCCCAAACTCTAAGCACAATTTGTTGACCGAAAATGCATGCAGGTCCCCTACCCTCTTGATGGAG
>NW_015593151.1:0-335 GCF_001515605.1 Sinocyclocheilus anshuiensis | reverse complement strand
TTGTGTTGTGCTAATTTAGCTGTGTTGCGGCTTGTTTCATTGTGTTGTGCTAATTTTGTTTTGTTGTGACTTGTTTCCGTTGTGTTGCACTCATTTCAATGTGTTGTGGCTTCTTTCTGTTGTATTGTGGCTTGTTTCCATTGTGTTGTGGCTTGTTTCTGTTGTGTTGCTCTAATTTCGCTGTGTTGCGACTTGTTGCCGATGTGTTGCGGATTGTTTTCATTATGCTGTGCTAATTTGGCTGTGTTTTGGCTTGTTTCCATTGTGTTGCTCTAATTTCGCTGTGTTGCGACTTGTTTCCATTGTGTTGTGGCTTGTTTCCATTGTGTTGTGAC
>NW_015593150.1:0-335 GCF_001515605.1 Sinocyclocheilus anshuiensis | reverse complement strand
TGTCCACCCCCCTCCTCTGTTCCCAGCGAGAGAGTATTCAGTGAGATTGGGAATATTTATGACAACAAGAGGAGCCGCCTCACAGGAGAACATGCAGAACAGTTGTGTTTCCTGCATGACAACCTGCCGTTCTTAAACTGGGAGTACTGAGAACTTTCAGTGAAAGATGGATAGAGTGAGGAAGACTCAGGGACTGCAATTGAGTTAAAATTAAAGCACATTCCTTTTTATATTGTTCTGTAATGTTTACATAATTTCCTTCACTCAAAAATTAGGGGTTTGCTGCTATGTTATTTGCACTAAAAGAGATTTTTGATGCTGCTAAGTCAAGTGCA
>NW_015593149.1:0-335 GCF_001515605.1 Sinocyclocheilus anshuiensis | reverse complement strand
CTGGAAATGAAGTGTCCCCAACTAAGCAAGCCAGAGGCGACAGTTTTGTGACTTCTCCTTGGCAGAATATTGCTCTTGCAGGGTTTCCTTTACTGTCAGCTCTTTAAATAACATTGAATTTACATACCTTTTTGTTTGAAAGGTGAAAGTCATATGAAGCAACAATCAATAATGCAAAGTGAGGTCAGGGTCTTGTGTTCTGTTCATTGAAGTATCCAAGGACTTTGGTTAGTGCAGGCCTTTCCTAATGCTGTCGATTACACTTTTAAAAATAAAGATGCTTAAAAGGCTCTTCACAGCGATGCCATAGAATAACCATTTTTGGTTCCACAAAG
>NW_015593148.1:0-335 GCF_001515605.1 Sinocyclocheilus anshuiensis | reverse complement strand
GATGATTTTATTTGAAAGAGACAATAACCAAACTCTTCTGAAGGGCTAATTAAAATCTTGCCATTATAGTATTCCCTCAGGCCCCTCTTTTCACACAACAAAAGCAAACAAGACATATACAGAATATAAAGGATGCTATGTTTTCAAGTCATTTGAAGCCATTTAGCCTATTAATTTTCAAAGCTAAATAAATAATTAAATAAATACATCTGGAATATGTATGATACATGTATGAACCTCGATGATTATAAGTTAAATGTACCATTCAACAGGTTTCAGTATTTGAGATTTTAAAGGTGTTGTATGGCTTCAGATGACTTGGAATATAACAAATT
>NW_015593147.1:0-335 GCF_001515605.1 Sinocyclocheilus anshuiensis | reverse complement strand
TTTTTTCCCCGCAGGCTACATTCACCCTGAACAATTAAAACTTTCATAACTATACATTGTCCATCACAACTGACATATGTATACATAAAAGCCAAAATGTGTATATTTGTAAACTGCACACTTGTAAATAACATCTGCACACTTATAACATATCTGTACATTTATTTAAGCAATTAATTGTTTTCCTATACTTCTATTTCTGTATATAGTGCATTATTAAATGTTTTTGTTATATTCCATCCCTATTGTGTTATTCTTATGTATGTCTGCACTATCATGTATGTTTGCATTATGTCTGTACTTTCTTCTGCACTGGAAGCTCCTGTCGTCAAGTC
>NW_015593146.1:0-334 GCF_001515605.1 Sinocyclocheilus anshuiensis | reverse complement strand
AGCTGAATTTTCAGCATCATTACTCCAGTCTTTAGTGTCACACGAAAATTATTTGTAATCAATTTAAATTTAATTGTCAAAATTTTTCAAGATTCTTTGAGGAGTAGAAAATGTAAAATTTTCTATTGTAATAAACCTTTCATCTTTTTGGCGCCATCAAGTTGTGATCTGTTTGAATTGACCTGGAACAGTGGGCAGGGGCACTACAATGTTGCTTGTTTAGTTTGGGTTAAGGTTTATTATAATTCTGCCCTTCCTCCTAACCCCTAGACTGAGGAGCTCATAACACTTCCTTTAAAGGGGTCATAGGATGCCCATTTTCCACAAGTTGATA
>NW_015593145.1:0-335 GCF_001515605.1 Sinocyclocheilus anshuiensis | reverse complement strand
AACACAATTAAGTATTCTGAGGTTGATGTGTAATTATCATATTCCCATCCTCTAATTCATGCATTAATTGCTTTAATTAGCAAAGCAATTAAAAAAACAATGCTTAGCTCTGTAATAGCATCCACCTTCAGTAACTATTTATGTAAATTCCCTTGTGTTTGGTGTAGGTTAATGAAATGTTTGTTATTAAATGGGAATTCTGTGTGTTCAAGTATGTAATTATCAATAGTTTAGCTTTAAATTTAATAATTGTGTTTTAACCTTCTAAGTGATGCATGCAATGCAACAAGGTTCTTTGTTCACAGGTATGTGATAAACAACTAGTTTTAATCTAA
>NW_015593144.1:0-335 GCF_001515605.1 Sinocyclocheilus anshuiensis | reverse complement strand
TTACAAAGGATGTTACATATATTTTTAAACAAAAGCACTTTTATATGCCGAGAGAAGATGAGTGAATTTGATGAATTTGTGGTTTTAGTTGCTTTTGGTTAGATTTGAGTGTTATGCATGTTTTGGAAAGATGCTTTTGTGATGTGCATTTGATTAATATTTCCCCTGTAACAGCTTTAATGTCCTTTACACCGATTGTATTTTGAATATGAACAATAAAAAAATAAAAATAAATAAAAAAACGGTATCTCTGCCAGTCACGTGAAAGACGGTTCGATTCCCCGATGGGAAGAGCTAGTGTTTTTCTGCTGCCGAACGACACATCCAAAAGGTTT
>NW_015593143.1:0-332 GCF_001515605.1 Sinocyclocheilus anshuiensis | reverse complement strand
TGATTGCCACCATTGATGGACAACATTTTTTAATAATATTAAAAAAAACAAAAATTTGCTGAGGAGACAGTAGTTACTGGCTTAAACTTTAGCATATTAAAAGGACTAATTTCTGCATTCTTATTATATTATTCCCTGCAGTTAGCTTGTGTTAGTTAATGTTTGTTGCACTCAATTCACTATTTGCTACCCTTCCTCTGATCCTTAAATGTAGCTACTGGAGGAGCTCAAATATTGAAACTATTTAAAGCGCGTGCGTGTGTGTGCGTGTGTGTGCATGTGTGTGCATGTGTGTGCGTGTGTGCGTGTGTGTGTGTGTGTGTGTGTGTGTG
>NW_015593142.1:0-334 GCF_001515605.1 Sinocyclocheilus anshuiensis | reverse complement strand
GGACACCGGCCCTCCAGGACCGAGTTTGGACAGCCCTGATGTAAATGATGTGTGTTTTTGACATAACCTTGTATGCATGAGAAATCTTTAGACTTGTAACCAAACCTTAATCCATAAAAGACAACAGTTTATTTAACCTTAACTGATATGAAGTGTGCTCTGCAAACGCAAGCATTTTTGATGATCGTTTCTGTCCAGTAAGCTCGTTTTATTGCCTTAAACCACTGCTGTCTTCGATTTTTTGTCTAGCAGAATCAGAACCAGAAGAGCTTTATTACCAAGTATGTTTACACACAATGAATTTGACTTGACGACAGGAGCTTCCAGTGTAGAA
>NW_015593141.1:0-335 GCF_001515605.1 Sinocyclocheilus anshuiensis | reverse complement strand
GTATGAATTATATGTTCTTGAGTAAGAAGATGGGCTATCGAAAGATACAATTATAGATTTATGGTCAGACAAAGGAGAAGGCAAGATTTCAACTCTATTGACAAAATTGGATAAAGAGTCCGATATTAACCAAAAATCAATTCTAGATCTAAGTGAACCAGAACTGTTAGACCAAGTAAACTGTAAAGCATGAGGATGTTTTTCTCTCCAAATGTCAATTAGGCCAAATCGGGAGATCAAACCACAAAGACCTGATGAACTATCAGACAGTCTAGGTGGTGATCTGTCCAAATTATTATTTATAGTTTGATTAAAGTCTCCACCCAAAAGAATAA
>NW_015593140.1:0-335 GCF_001515605.1 Sinocyclocheilus anshuiensis | reverse complement strand
GACAACTTCCTGTGTTTAAGTGCAGGAAGTCCTTTACTACAGATGATGAACTGAAAGAGCACCAGAAAATTCACACTGGAAAATATCTTTCAAGGCATAGTTCAGGGAGCTGAGGAGGCGGCCATAACACTTTTAACAGAGACATGAATCTGATATTTATTTTTAACTTGTTCATTGTTTTTCCATAAGAACCTCTATTTCTGTTCAATAAACTTGTCAATATATTATTTATTTTTCTCTTATTTATTAGTTTTATTTGGTTAAGAAATCAAATACATTGCTGGCCAGTAACTGTAACGGAAGAGGTCTGACGCAACAGGTTAGTATAACAATCA
>NW_015593139.1:0-335 GCF_001515605.1 Sinocyclocheilus anshuiensis | reverse complement strand
TTTTTAAGGCCCTATGAAATATGTTCAGTTTTATATATTTTTTTTACCAAATTCTGTTTCCCATTAATTATCTTGATTACATTTTAATGGTTTCATTACATTTTAGTAATCAAAAGCATCTCTAATTAATTTATTTTATTAAAAAAAATTGTATTATTATTTTATTTCTTTTTTTCAGAAATACCGTGTTGTGTATTTACATTTTTCTGATAAATAAATTCTGGTAAATAATTTTTCTGGTAAATTAAAAAAATGATGTTTTAATAACATTTTTATTATTAGTAGTAGTATAGTACTATCATTACATTAAGTAATATATTTCTGTCACAGTTTTT
>NW_015593138.1:0-334 GCF_001515605.1 Sinocyclocheilus anshuiensis | reverse complement strand
GGGTTTCTGAGTTCATGACTTGACAGGACTGATGGCTTATTGCACCTATCAGCAAAACCATAATCAAAGCTTGTTATCCTGTAGTTTAGAGTATCCAGGCTAATGTGACCTTCAGCTATAAGTTCAGACAGCACTAGTTTCACCTCCAGAGGGCCAACACCCTCTAAAATATCATGCATGATATCAGGTGTAACATTGTCCACAACACTGAAGAATGCAAGCTTGTCTAGGACACATCTCCGTTTTATGCCCGTTTCTGTAGGATTGTTAGTCTGTAAATCCTGACTATAATTCAGTGCATTGCGCAGCAAATTTGGGTCCTCTGCTGTCTGGC
>NW_015593137.1:0-334 GCF_001515605.1 Sinocyclocheilus anshuiensis | reverse complement strand
CGCCCACTGGCGTGAAAGGTAATCGGCAACAGGAACCATTCATTATTTTAACCATGTCAAAGGATTATTTCCCCACCCTATATGAACCTGAGAGGAGGAGATATATTGAGAATCTAAATTGTATTGGTCTGTGGCAGTACTCCTTTTCTTTACCTTATTTTTGTTTGAGAAATTATCTAACTGAACGGCCCAATGTGAAATACCCCGACATCTACAAATATTTGTGTCCTTAAACGCTCATCTTTTGGAGTCGACAGCTTAGAAAAACTTAGATTACTGTACATCTTGCCACATAGCAGCTTTTAGACATTGTTCTGTTTTTTGTTATAAGTCA
>NW_015593136.1:0-334 GCF_001515605.1 Sinocyclocheilus anshuiensis | reverse complement strand
GCAGACTGCATTCCCCATAGTGCCCCCTAGGGGGCGCAGCGTCTCATTCCCTCTCAGGGAACCATGGTTACATGCGTAACCCGAGACGTTCTTCTGCAGTCGTACGGTAGCCCTGTATATTATATATTTATGAAACTGACATGATATTTTGGAGTGCAGAAATCTTACCTGTTTTACATATGTATGAATGACAAATATACATCGTATTAGGTTTATTAGTGTACGTTAAAACTGTAATCCAGATACATGGAAATTTAGGCCTATAAATAAATTAAATGAATTAATTACGTTCATATGTGGCCCCAAAACACATTTTTGGACACTTGAGACACAT
>NW_015593135.1:0-334 GCF_001515605.1 Sinocyclocheilus anshuiensis | reverse complement strand
GACCCGACGACTTTGAAAATCGTGCAGTGTGAACTCGGCATAACAGTCAGTCAAAACAGTCATTTAAAACCTTAAAGCCCGTAATAGTACATTACACATTTAGTCATTTAGCAGACGCTTTTATCCAATATATATATATATATATATAGACACACACACACACATATACACACACACACAAAAAGAAAAAAACCCCAAGTAGATAGAATAGAAAAAATACAAAGCTAGTGTTAGTTTTTTTTAAATAAAAAAAGATAAATAGATAAAGTAGATTTAAAATAGACTAGAACGTGCTAGAGTTAGAGGGTCAAATAAAGATGGAACAGATGTGTTT
>NW_015593134.1:0-334 GCF_001515605.1 Sinocyclocheilus anshuiensis | reverse complement strand
GGCCGCATCGGTCTGGATCAACTCGAAAGTCTGGAATGAACTTAATGGACTTGGATAACTGTAGTGGTCTCAGGACTGATTGGAACAGACTTGATTGAAGCAAGGATGGCAATCTCAGTAGGCTCAGGAGTGTCTGAAGCTGGTTTAACGTACACAGTGATGGCCATAGTGGTCTCAGTCGACTCGGACACAACTGGAACAGACTTAACTTTAGCAAGGATAGCAGCAGCAGCTGCTGTCTGTCAACTTAGGAGTGTCTAGAACTAGTTTGACTGCTCCAGGGATGGCCGCAGCAATCTCAGTCAACTCAGGGGTATCTGGAACCGACAAGACA
>NW_015593133.1:0-334 GCF_001515605.1 Sinocyclocheilus anshuiensis | reverse complement strand
GTGTAAATCTTACCTGTACAAATCAGATGTAACGAGCACTGCTGCGTCATGTGCGCTGCCAGGTTACCCAACACACACATCCCTTATCAAACAGCAATCATCAATGAGTGCTTGTAGTATGATTGAGGGCCAACCATTTCTGTTCATGTAATCCCTGTAACCCTCGGCTGGAGCCAAAACAGGAATATGGGTTCCATCCAAAGCTCCATATGCTTGTGGTATATGATGGGTGGTGTAGTTGCGTTCAGCTATCTCACGAGCCTCAGCCAGGTCTGGTAATTTTATGTAGCTGCTCATCATGTGTGCACGAATGGCCCGACACACAGAGTACACA
>NW_015593132.1:0-334 GCF_001515605.1 Sinocyclocheilus anshuiensis | reverse complement strand
TGTTATAGCAGAGGATGTCAAGCTGCTTCAGTTCCACGTGGCCACCATGGTAGACAATGAACTGCCAGGTCTACCTAGGGTAAGATTTACACAATACCTTAGAACAGAGGTCGGCAATTAAGCTTTGCATTGGGACAAAAAAAAATTCGCCACCAGATGGCGGGCCAGAGCATAGTCAAGGATCATTTAAGAAATGAATTGATGAAAAATGCAACTAGAATTGCCTTTGACAGACTTTGCTCCACGTCTATAGTATTTTAGAATTTCAGTTTGTTTGAAATATCAGTTTTGTTCATAACGTATATTAAAAAATAAAATAACAGGAGAGTTTCAA
>NW_015593131.1:0-334 GCF_001515605.1 Sinocyclocheilus anshuiensis | reverse complement strand
GAATAAAAACATCCTCTGAGACAAGCTGTTTCTGGCAGCTGTGTGTGTAGCAGCTCAAGCTAACCTTACTCCCCCTGCAGCACGTCACATAGTCATGCAGTCCATTGTTTTCAGAAAAGCTGTCACTGATGTGGTGACCTTTCAAAATGTATAAATATGTACATTTAAAGTACTAATATGCACTTTCAAGGTACGAATAGGGGTAAATAAGGTAAAAAGATGTACAAATTAGCTATTGTACTTTATAGGAACTGCCCAAGTAACAGTTTTGTATCTTTTTCTTCACTGTAAAGCTGTGGTTGCCGGAATTTTACCGTAAAAAATATGGTAGCAA
>NW_015593130.1:0-334 GCF_001515605.1 Sinocyclocheilus anshuiensis | reverse complement strand
CACACACACACACAGACTGCTTTGATACACAGCGTCAATCTCATTGCCCAGACCTGAGCCGTTCTCTCGCTCTTGCTCACAATGAGAGTTCACTTCCAGCATAAGGAGAAAATCCAATTTTGCAGTTCTGGGCAAATTCTCTCCTCCTTTGTTTTGCTCTCTCTCAGTTTCTCTTAAGCGACTCTAATTTGTGGAGAGAAAAGTAAAAGAGAGAAAAAGGAGGTGGAGAAAGAGAAATTAGTTCATTTTGCTGCATTGTAGATGATAATTGCCCTGGTGTACAGCTGGAGTCGTGTGTGTCAAGTCAAGTCAAGTCACCTTTATTTATATAGCG
>NW_015593129.1:0-334 GCF_001515605.1 Sinocyclocheilus anshuiensis | reverse complement strand
GACATTTTAGTTATGTTATAATTATATAGTAAATGTTTTATAAAATAATAATAATAATATTTACAGCAATAATACATATTTATATAAATAATATATATTTTTATATTTATATTTATGTATAAACCTGCTATAGATAGATAGATATTGTAATTATATAATAATAATAATACATATTTATATTTATATACACCACCTGCTCTGGTGTAAATTTGACACTTGAACTTTTTTTGCACGATTAAAAAAAGAACACTGCACAGTTATTAGTAAACGAGACCTAGTGTGAGCATAGATGTGTTTTTTGGCTTGCTCTCTGTTCTTCGTGCATGTTTCAGCA
>NW_015593128.1:0-334 GCF_001515605.1 Sinocyclocheilus anshuiensis | reverse complement strand
TATATTATATTATATTATATTATATTATATCATATCATATCATATTATATTACTAAAGTAAAACATTTTTAAATTCTGTTCTAATTTTATTTCTTATTTTCTAACAGTCATGTTCAGGATAGATTTAAAGTGACACTGAAGTGTACAATATATTTCATATTTCAGCTCAGAAATCAGATCTCTTGTGCTTCGTCGTCTGCGTCACAGGAATGCCGCTCTCGCCCGCGGGCGCTCCCACTAAATCCAGAGCCAAAGAGTGCAGACAGCTCTGACCGGCTCTGTCATGAACAGACAGCCAAATCAGATCTCTATCTCTATCTGCTCTCAGGCTGCG
>NW_015593127.1:0-334 GCF_001515605.1 Sinocyclocheilus anshuiensis | reverse complement strand
GCACGTGCCCCCTAAAAAATCATGAGTGCATGACGCCCCTCACTTTAGTAGTAGGCCTACACGTCCAAGTGAGTTTTATTTATAGTAGACAAATGCGGCTACCGTTTATCAAAATTTGAGAGATCTACCGCAAACAAACACTGATGCTCAAACAAAAAAAGTGTTAGCCTAACGTTACTTCATCCCCGGATTCCACCCATCAATAAAACGAATGAAGTGATAATACTCCCGATGCTTCCCTCCCTAAGAACAAAATGTTCCCCGTTCTTCAGTGACAAATATGAAGCTTGGTTATTCTAGGATATTTTGGGATTAAAAACAAACAAACAAACAA
>NW_015593126.1:0-334 GCF_001515605.1 Sinocyclocheilus anshuiensis | reverse complement strand
AGAATAACTGACTGTAGCATTGTTTTTCAGATAAACAAGCATGTTGACTTTTTAAAAAGTTTCTTAAATATCTGCAAACATATTATGGTATCTTTATGCTTTAGTAGAATCAAAAACTTACATACAGCACCTTTAAAAATTGTAACACACAATGTCATAACATTTTGATCTGAACAAAATAATTACATCTGTTCAATATCAATGAAAAATAAAGTGCTTGCAGGAAGAACATAAAGAACTGTGTGAAGAACATGAGCACACATGCACACACACAGACACACACACACACGTGCGTGGAGAGTGTCAGTGTGTGAATGCGGTGGAGAAAATTAAA
>NW_015593125.1:0-334 GCF_001515605.1 Sinocyclocheilus anshuiensis | reverse complement strand
TTGAACCTTTTGATTTTGTTCTTTTATTTTCTTTCTAGTTTTCAGTAAGGTTGTCTTTATGTTTTCAAGGTCTTGTCTTTATTTTGTTTGGCTTCCTCCATTTCAGTAGCACCTTGTTGAGGGTCAAGCACAAAGATCGTTTCAGATGTAGGAACTATAGGATAAACAATTCTGAATTAATAAATAAGAATCATCAAAATAAAACAAATGTCCAGTATAATGTTACTAGTTTGTAACGGTTTGACCGCTTACCACTAACTTCCAGTGATGATTGTTTATATTTACGAAAGAAATCACCCCATCGTACTTCTCAAAGTCTACCTGTATCATAAAA
>NW_015593124.1:0-334 GCF_001515605.1 Sinocyclocheilus anshuiensis | reverse complement strand
AGCAGCTCAACACAGTGAAACATGGAAAGAATGAGCAGAAATGATCCATGAATATGTTCTTACTGCTTCTGATATTTATATTTACTTTATTTGTGGGGGGAGAAAAATTATTTGCTGTAATAGTCAATAACTGGTGACTTTGAAACCACCGCAGAAAGATGTTCATCTTCAGAACCAGTTAAACCAGGACCATTTCAGGAAAACAAATGAAACCGGTTTGACTCGGTGCTGAAACTCTGTTTAGAGCTAGAGGGGTTTCCAGAAAGCAGCTTTATGTCTCTGAATCATTTTTCAGGGTTACTTTACTTCAGATAAACGTCTCTAAACTTCAGAT
>NW_015593123.1:0-334 GCF_001515605.1 Sinocyclocheilus anshuiensis | reverse complement strand
GTGCTTGAAGGAAATGCTTGGCACTCAGAACTGTGTTCTGAGAAACGAAAAGCAAACATTGAATTGCCTAGGAATTGCCGATTTAAAATATTTCAGATTATTAAGTGTAAAATCTCCTGAAAAGTCAATAGTAAATTATATGAGGACAATTTAATAATGAATTGTTCAGGGGATAGCCCCTTCCAGGAATTGAACACATTGCTTTTGCTTTGCCAGTCCAATTTTTGGACCACTAAGTATCTGCCAATAATTTTATATATATATTCCGGAAGTATTCTGACACTGACTTAGTTTTTGTGCTTTTGCCTTTATACACCACTACAATGGATTTGAA
>NW_015593122.1:0-334 GCF_001515605.1 Sinocyclocheilus anshuiensis | reverse complement strand
TGTTCCTGTTGTGGATTTACCCCTGTGATTCTCTCATTAAATACCATTTATGTTATCCACGTCTTCATTGTTCCTTCCAGCAGCGAATCGTGACAGGGGGTGATATTTGACACTCATTTAACATTTGACCCCCATGTTCAGAACACTGTTAAAACGTAATTTTTTCATCTCAGAAATATTGCAGAAATACGCTCCATGCTGTCCTTTACTGTGGCTGAAAAACTGATCAATACATTTGTTTTTTCCCCGCATCGATTACTGCAATGCTTTGCTTGCAGGTGTTTCAAAAACTACCCTAAATAAACTGCAGTATGTCCAAAACTCAGCTGCTAGA
>NW_015593121.1:0-334 GCF_001515605.1 Sinocyclocheilus anshuiensis | reverse complement strand
GCTTTGATGCGTTGCAATACGGTAGGGCATTGTTTTGATGCTTACTTACATCAGAAAAAAAAATTATTTTGCTTTTATTTATTTATTTAATTTATATATATATTTTTCCGGAGTGTCTATTTACACTCTGTGTAAATAGTGTATTTGTGATTAGGGATGGTCAACACTATTAAAGATGGCAGATAACTGTCAGCTTCAGTGGCGTAGATGGTAAAGCACGTCCCGTGGTCTTTTTGACGCAATCGACCCGGGTTCATATCCACCTTTTATCGAACTTTTTTTTTCTCCATTTTCAAATCTCATATCACATCAGAAAGGCATTTATTTTCAATAA
>NW_015593120.1:0-334 GCF_001515605.1 Sinocyclocheilus anshuiensis | reverse complement strand
ACTCTGAAGTTATTCACATCCACAGCTGAAGAAGGCAGTACAACTGGGGAAACAAACAGTCCAGCAGGAAGTGGATCAACAGACAAGGTTTCAATGAGAAAGATATCTTTCCTCAAGGGTTTATTGGACTTGACTTTGCATACAGCATACCGCTCACCACGGGATGGGACATTGAAAGTTCCTGGGCCTTCCCATTTCACTTGGCCTTCAGGGCGATCAGCAGCAGGAATTTGGCAGTGGTGATGGGTTTGAATTCTTAGAGACTGGGCGCTGTTTGTGACGTTAGTAGTCCCATTACAAGCTGTCAATCGCTGAAAGAAGCTGGCATTTGTTC
>NW_015593119.1:0-334 GCF_001515605.1 Sinocyclocheilus anshuiensis | reverse complement strand
CGAGAGATGACTTGTGGAACAAATTCTCTGAGGTGAGATTTTCTGGGTGTGAGACCTCCATACACGAGCAGGAATCAGTGCTGGGGTCAGTCAGTGTTGAGCAGCGAGTGAAACTGTGTGTGTTCAGCCTACTAAAATTCACCCCGTGCATCTCCTGCAGGCAGGTGTTCAGAGATTCATGTGCTGCATATAGGCCAGAGGCCATTATATAACTGCATATCATCAGCGATGCACAAATTTATGCCAATACACCACCTACTCACATCAACGCATAAGGGTTTTATGGAACTGCCACATGGGAAAGAGTTTGATATGGAGGCTGGGTTGTGTTTGA
>NW_015593118.1:0-334 GCF_001515605.1 Sinocyclocheilus anshuiensis | reverse complement strand
TTGTGAAGCACGTCATGTCAACTAATGTCTGTTTTCGAATGGGTTTTCTCTTGTCTTCCATTGTTTGGATAAACACGTCTGTCCCAAACTCACTCTAACTGATTTTTTTTTTAAGTATTTGAAAATTGGACAAAAAGGCAAGGCTGTTTACTTAGAGCTTCAATTAGGAAAAATAACTACAATCCCATGAAGCATTGCGCATGACTATCAAATTTAAGATGTTGATTATACCCATAAAAACAACATATTTCATGTAAATATTAAATTCATATTAATTCATTTAATTTAATTATAAAATTAATATTAATTAATCCAGTACTTCAGATAACACATA
>NW_015593117.1:0-334 GCF_001515605.1 Sinocyclocheilus anshuiensis | reverse complement strand
ATTAGTGAACAATGCGTTTTGCCTTAAATTAAAATTGATTACGACTCCAGGCAGAACAGAACTGAGGATAGACCATTGATCAAGGGACTCTGTTCTCAATGATTTTCCTGTTCCACCTGGTGTAGATGTCCTGCAGGTTGACGATACACCTGTGGTGTAATATGCAGCTGACCGCACCACCCTCTGTACGTCCTTCTGGTCCAATGTTTTGCTGCTACTGTACCAGATAATAATGCAGCCTGACAGGAAGCTCTCAATTGTGCACGCAAGTTTAATGATCTGAGCATCTGTAGAGTCATCCTGAACTTCCCTAGGCATGTGTGGGCCATGCCAA
>NW_015593116.1:0-334 GCF_001515605.1 Sinocyclocheilus anshuiensis | reverse complement strand
CGGCCAAATATTGTCCTATCCTAACAAACCATACATCAATGTAACAAAAACTGACCCTTATGACTGGTTTATATATATATATATATATATATAAAACTTTTATTCAGTAGTGTCACACTATATTGATCAAAAGTGACAGTAAAGGCTTTTATATTGTTACAAAAGTAATGCTGTTCTTTTCAACTTTCTATTCATCAAAGAATCCTGAATAAAATGTATGGTTTCAAAAATATTAAGCAGCACCATGTTTTCAACATTGATAATAATAAGAAATGTTTCTTGAGCACCCAATCAGCATATTAGAATGATTTCTGAAGATCATTTGACACTGAAG
>NW_015593115.1:0-334 GCF_001515605.1 Sinocyclocheilus anshuiensis | reverse complement strand
TGATTTCAGGCAAGTTGACAAATTGGCTTGCAAACCAGGAACACAGTCTTGATTGTCGAACAAGACGAGCTGGAGCACAGAACACAGAGTTATATCAGAGTTATTGATTGATTTGGTCCCAGACGGCACGGGAATGACAGGATCTGTGGGAGTTGGTTTAGTTTCACTTCATGGCAAATCAAGTGGTGACCAAACACTGTACTCAGTGTTGTCTTGACTCGTACTTTATTCGACCTTGCATACACTCTTATCACTCTTAATCATCTTTCTTTATTAGCATCTCTGGTTCCATTAAAGGAGACCTATTATGCCCCTTTTTACAAGATGTAATATA
>NW_015593114.1:0-334 GCF_001515605.1 Sinocyclocheilus anshuiensis | reverse complement strand
GAGCATTGAAGTCGACTAGTCGATTAGTCGGTGCAACCCCTAGCTTAGACTACTGCACGAGCACTCATGCAGTGATTTGCCGCTACCTACTAGCTATTTTAGGTTTATATTTAAAGTATATTTACACTAAGTATATCACTATTGAACATTTTGTGTATCACTATTGAACATTTAGCTGCATTCATGTTCTGCATTAAACAGTCTGTGTGAATGCATCTAAGGGTGCGTTCACACTTGTAGTTCGGGTTCTCTTGGTTCGTTTGGTCTGGACCAAAAAAGAAAACGATAAATTTGGTCCTGGTTCGCTTAGCGTTCACACTGGCATTTTTGACAG
>NW_015593113.1:0-334 GCF_001515605.1 Sinocyclocheilus anshuiensis | reverse complement strand
CACACAAACAAACACAAACACACACACAGACACACAGAGACAGACACACACACACACAGAGACACACAGACACAGACAGACACAGACACACAGAAGTTACAGGAGGACTCTGATTGGCCGCTGTGGTCAGGTGACTGCAGGCAGGTGAGCATCTGACCTTCTGCACGCACTCGTCGAAGAACTCGAGGCTGGCGTGACGGTCGCTGACGAACGAACACTCCTCGATGAACTGCGTGAACATCTGCGTCTTCGTGAGCTGCGTGTAAAACTTCTGCTGCGCTCGATCGCGAGACTTCAGGAACCCTGAGAAACACCCGGAGAAAACCATCAACCG
>NW_015593112.1:0-333 GCF_001515605.1 Sinocyclocheilus anshuiensis | reverse complement strand
TAATAATAATAATAATAATAATAATAATAATAATAATAATGTTAATTCATGTTTGTTGATAATATACAGAGTAATAGTAATTAATGCAATTTAAATGTTAAAAATGTATTTGTATATGTAGAAATGAAGCAAGATTATTATTAATTGGTCACTGTAAGTTCATGATACCTGTATTTAAAGGGTTATTTTCAATGTAATTATTTAATAATATTTGACTCTCCCTGTGAAAACCCAGCTAAAGTCATCTTTCTGTGATTTACTGTTTTCTACATAAAATCATCCTTCATGAAGATGTAGAACATTCTGTGAAAATATAACCTTTATATCTTTAAT
>NW_015593111.1:0-334 GCF_001515605.1 Sinocyclocheilus anshuiensis | reverse complement strand
TTTTCCATGACATTCTAATTTATTGAGATGCACCTGTATATATCATTCCTGTGATATCAAAGAGGAATTTTTAGCATCATTACTGCAGTTTTCATGGGGTGGGTGATATGACCAAAATCTTATATCACAATATGTGTAATTTTATTTTAAGGTAATGATATATATCACGATATAGCTATTTTTGCTTTAAATAAGGGCTTTATGATATCAAATTTGTTGATACCATAGAAATTTCATAATTCTTTTTACCTAGCCTAAAAAAAAAAAAAACTCAAGCTCAATGAAGACAAGTCAGTGATTAAATAAGAATAAGAAACTAATTACAAGCAATAGG
>NW_015593110.1:0-334 GCF_001515605.1 Sinocyclocheilus anshuiensis | reverse complement strand
GCTGCTCTGAGGTGACACAGCTGATCAGAGATCAGGAAAAGGCTGAAGTGAGTCAAACTGAAGGACGATTGAAGCGAATGGAGCAGGAGATTGAAGATCTGAAGAGGAGAGACGCTGAGCTGGAGCAGCTTTCACACACAGACAATTACATCTGTTTCCTCCAGGTAACAGAGATCTGACAAACAGGAGAGTGATCTTCAGGAAGGGACGAGTATGTTTTACAGAGATTGTGTTTCTATCAAATGTATTTGTCTTTAGCTGGTGTTTCTCTTGTGTCTTTGTGTCTGTGTAGAGTTTCCAGTCTCTCTCTGTTCCTCCTGGATCTACAGACTCG
>NW_015593109.1:0-334 GCF_001515605.1 Sinocyclocheilus anshuiensis | reverse complement strand
TTCATGTTAACTAATGTAGTTAACTAATAAACCTTATTGTAAAGTGTTACCCCTATCTCTATTATATTTCATTATTATTATTTTAAATCAGTGCTATTGGTCATCGTTTCGTCTGTTTGTGGGTTTTATAAATATTTAACCAATGAAAAGTATTCAAAATAGCTTGAGACTAAACCTCCTCAAACTGTCAGTCAAGCTTCGTAACATCCATTCAGAATAAAGCGCAGCGACGCACAGTTTGAAGACAGACGTCTACTACTTCACAATGCAAGGGTAAATAAAGAACTGTCGTTTGAATAAATACAATGTTTCCTTTACTCAAGAAACGCTGTCT
>NW_015593108.1:0-334 GCF_001515605.1 Sinocyclocheilus anshuiensis | reverse complement strand
CACACACTCAAACACACAGACACACACACACACACACTCAAACACGCACATTCTCTCACACACATACACACTCACTCACTCACACACACACTCAAACACACACACACACACACACGCACTCACACACACACTCTCTCACACATACACACTCACTCACACACACACACACGCACTCCCACACACAGACTCACACACACACACACACTCTCAAACACATACACACGCACTCTCACACACAGACTCACACACACACACACTCTCACACACAGACACACTCACTCACTCACACTAGTGTTAATTTTGACAGCAAATTTTGATTTAGTTTTAGTCATAG
>NW_015593107.1:0-334 GCF_001515605.1 Sinocyclocheilus anshuiensis | reverse complement strand
CAAGCCATCCTAGGTGTATATGACTTTCTTCTTTCAGACGAATACTTTTTTGGGCTTCAAAATCTTGACCACTATTCGCTATTCATTGCCATTATAAAGATTGGAAGAGCCAGGATAAATTTTATTATAACTCCGATTGTATTTGTCTGAAAGAAGAAAGTCATATATAGCTAGGATGGCTTGAGGGTGAGTAAATCATGGGGTGATTTTAATTTTTGGGTGAACTATCTCTTTAAATAAAAATACAATTATCTTATAGTACACTTAAAAATACACTGTTAATATGGTCCATTGTCAGGCTTGTGTTGTGTTTTGTTCCCCATGTGCTCCCTGT
>NW_015593106.1:0-334 GCF_001515605.1 Sinocyclocheilus anshuiensis | reverse complement strand
TGGGCAAGGCTCGGGTTGCTCCTTTGAAGGTGATGACTACACCACTTATGGAGCTCACTGCTGCCGTTCTGGCTGTCTGAAGAGCTGCATATGGAGTTGGCGCAATCTCTGTTCTGGACAGATAGCATGACCATCCTGAAGTACATCCGCAATGAAAGCAGAAGATTCCAAACCTTTGTGGCAAACCGCATTAATATCATCAGAAGTGCATCAAAGTTGTCTCAGTGGAGGTACATAGGCACAAAATTGAATCCTGCTGATTATGCCTCCAGTCTGACCAGTCAGTCCAGGCTGACAGTCAACACATTTCTGAAAAGAAAGACCTGGATCGATG
>NW_015593105.1:0-334 GCF_001515605.1 Sinocyclocheilus anshuiensis | reverse complement strand
GCCTCTGTGCCGGGGTTTGGGAGGTGTGGAGGGCGGCTCGCAGCGCTCTCTGGAGAGATGCGGCACGGTGCGGAAGACTCTGAGCGGTGGGATGGCGGCCCTCAGGAGACATTCGCAGTGCATCGCCGTCAAACTGCAGGCGGTGAGAAACAAATGAGCCAGCCGTTTCCATCTGCCTTTTGTCTGTAAATCCTCTTGACTCTTTCCGTGACTCTCTCTCTCTGAGCAGGATGCTCTGGTGAATCTGATTCGGCGAGCGCGGCCGGTCTTCCTGCAGTGTTTGAGTGTGAAGACAGATGGCTGTGGCTTTGATGTCCCAGCACTGCGTGTACAG
>NW_015593104.1:0-334 GCF_001515605.1 Sinocyclocheilus anshuiensis | reverse complement strand
CTCTGCAATTTCTCATCTTGTTGCGTTGCATCACAAATTTCTTTTCTTTTCCCTTTTGAAGCGGGCAGGCTTTCAACGATTGCATTGACATAGCAGCTGACGTCCACTTTGGTGGTGGCTGTCCACAGTGCTGCTTTGTGGGCTTCGCGATAAGGTGTCTGCTACAACAAGTGTTTTACCTGGAGCATACTCAACTGTCATATTGAATCTCATTAGTCTAAATAAAAGTCTTTGGCATCTGATCGGTACATTGTCCAAACCTTTACAGTTTATCAAAGGAACCAGCGGCTGGCTTGTGGTCTGTAATGAGTTTGAAATGCCCCATTCCACTCAG
>NW_015593103.1:0-334 GCF_001515605.1 Sinocyclocheilus anshuiensis | reverse complement strand
CTCATCGTCAGTAATAAGATTAAATAGAGACTTCAGCTTTAGTATAATTTCTCTGATGTTTCTTCGGAAGAAAAGACTCCAGTAAGAGAGTTTCTAAAGAGCTCCCAACAGAGTCTCAAACTGTGCTCAGATCTGAAGCCAAAGTCTGTGATCAGAAATCAGAGATCTCAATATGAACTCAAACATCTCTCAAATTCAAAAACCAAATTATCTAGGCTATGCTATCTATCATTTTATTAAAACTCTGTCAACAGTTGTGTCATTTGCTTCAAAATTTTCTCCTCACAAGAAAGTTTAAGAGAACCATCTACACAAAAATACTTGAAATAGTTAT
>NW_015593102.1:0-334 GCF_001515605.1 Sinocyclocheilus anshuiensis | reverse complement strand
TTTTTTTACATAGAGAAAATTGATTGTTAACAGTAACATAAACATTTCAAGACAGAACTCCAAGGCTGTTAAGTAAATAATATGTGTCACAACTGTAGAAGCCACAATTCTGTGGGATCTACTGCTGCCTACAATGTTGTGCTCTTTAATGCATTTACATTACATTTATGTATTTAGCAGACACTTATATCCAAAGTGACTTACAAAAGAGAAACAAAGCAAGTCATCAATACGCCAACAATATTCATAGTGCAAAATGCCAGGTTTATTAGATAACTAGATGGAAGGAATGAAGCAAGCTAGAAAAGAGAGAGAGAGAGAGAGAGAGAGAGAG
>NW_015593101.1:0-334 GCF_001515605.1 Sinocyclocheilus anshuiensis | reverse complement strand
GTAAAAAACAAAACAAAAATACATTTATAATATATGATTTAGGTACGCAACATTGCACGACCAACATGTTTCAACACGATTGCAATGCGATTTTATACAATAGTACTTCAATAAACAAGACGTTAAAATTAAGTGACTTACATTTTACACAAGGTTAGTGAAAAAATGGCCATTTAAGAAACATAGTGGGAAATGACATCTGTTTTGTTAAATACACTTCTTTTCAGTTCATTTTTATTTCTACCTATTTTCTTTTGTCACAGAGCACCTTATTTTGAGAGTTGTTTAAGTGAGAGAACATCTGTAACTTTGTCGAGATTGGGGGAATTTTAAT
>NW_015593100.1:0-334 GCF_001515605.1 Sinocyclocheilus anshuiensis | reverse complement strand
TCTTGTTTGCCAATCACCCCTTGTGTTTATATACCCCTGTGTTTGCCCAGGGGCCCATTTCAATAAGGAGGTTCAACCAACTCTGAGTTGAACTTGAACTCTGAGTTGACTTACTCTCTGAGATTGGAAATGCTTATTTTCGGGTTCAGAACAGCTGAATTGAGTTAGTTCAGTCAACTCTGAGTAGGCTGACTCTGATCAATAGAGCTCCGATATTACAAATCACCATGGCAACAGCTCCCACCAAAAAGACATCCGCATACTTCAAAGTCAATACAAGTTTAATTCATATCACTGTTATAATATCACAGGTGAAAACTGGCAGAACGGTAGG
>NW_015593099.1:0-334 GCF_001515605.1 Sinocyclocheilus anshuiensis | reverse complement strand
CATGTGGCCAGCAAAAACATAGCAACAGCAGATGTGTTGTCTAGAACTCCCATAAAGAGTACAGCAGAAGGGCTTTCTGAAGAAGACATCAATCTGTATGCTGACTCTGTCATGGCAAGCCTTCCAGATACTGAAAAGAGGCTCAAAGAGGTCCAAGAGCACCAAGAAAATTATTCTATACTCCAGCAGCTAAAGAAATACTGTGTGGAAGGGTTGGCCAGATAAGTTTTCCATTGACAAAACATTCCAACCTTACATGTCATTCTCAGGAGACCTTTCTGCTCAAAATTGTCTGTTATTGAGTGGAATCAGGATTGTTGTTCCAAAGTCACTC
>NW_015593098.1:0-334 GCF_001515605.1 Sinocyclocheilus anshuiensis | reverse complement strand
GCAGAGAGGCAGGAAGAGGCTGGCGCTTTTGTGTCCTATATTTAACTCATTTCCAAGTTGACAGAGAAAAACATGCAGATAAAGAGAGCGGACACCTCCCCCACTCCCAGCGACTTCACAGCCCCTCGTTCCTGCTTTGGTTGGCCTCTACCTGCTGCCTGTTACTCATAGTGACAGCCCCTAATCAAAGCTCTCAATAACAGTCAGGCAGATAATTAGAGCGAGCTGTCCACTGAGAATATCTTTGTCCAGAAATACCTAAAATGGTAATGAGTTCCTTTAGAAGGGAGGATGATGAAGGGGGGAGACAAGTGAGGGGGGAGGTTTTAAGGGG
>NW_015593097.1:0-334 GCF_001515605.1 Sinocyclocheilus anshuiensis | reverse complement strand
CATGAATTATATTAGTGATCATTAAGAAAATGCATCTTTTATATTGTATAAAAACCCTTCTAGATGCCTCCCTCAGTTCTATTCTCCAGGCTGTCTCCCCAGGACCCTCCAATCCTACTTAACCGCTTGGAATGTTTTTTTATTTCACCATGCTTACAACCTGCCTTTCCCCGATGTTTCCATGCTCACCATCACCTCATTCATCTCCCATCTCAACGCAAATGAATAACTCCAAGCCAGCTCCATCAAAGGCTACCTAAGAAGAATTAAAATTTTCCACAAACTCATGTTTGGCTCACCTTCCCCAGAAATAGCCAGCTCACAGACATCCATG
>NW_015593096.1:0-334 GCF_001515605.1 Sinocyclocheilus anshuiensis | reverse complement strand
CGGTGTCTCTCAAATAAGCTTCGACCACAGACCAATACAGCACCACTGAACACTTTTCAAATCATAAACAACTCCACAATTCATATCTAACATACAGACAGGACAGACGTACGCATTTAAGCGTTATTTGTAATTCATCACACTGCATTACGCGCTAATGGACCATTATTACGCAACAGCTGCGCGTTTACTGAGACATTATACGTCCAAAAAATAATGGATGTTTTTTTTTCTTATGATGCACTAAAGGGTGTAAGCGAATTTTCGATTGGGAAAATAGAATAAACGTAATAAATTCTACGCTTCCTCCCGCATTCTCCAATCTTAGCCGCTG
>NW_015593095.1:0-334 GCF_001515605.1 Sinocyclocheilus anshuiensis | reverse complement strand
TGATGTGAGGCTCATCGAGTGTTTACTCTGATGAAAGAGTCATGGTACGCATTAGGAACGTCTTATCAGTGGTCTGGATCCAGACATGCTTTTTCTACACACACATAGGTAAATACATACAGATTTACTCTCCAGTACATTTATACAGCAAATGTGTCATATTTGAAAAATGGTTTGAAGTCTATGTGAAATTAGGCACAAATTTCTTCAGTTGTGAAGTTAATCTATCGGGTCAGAGCTGTACATCCAAGGACGTTCGTAACATCTATAGACCTATTCATATTTATTTAATTTTTGAATAACAGTCCATGAAGAAAGATGATTCCCCCCCCCC
>NW_015593094.1:0-332 GCF_001515605.1 Sinocyclocheilus anshuiensis | reverse complement strand
GGGGCACACTTACTAAAGGACACCAGACAGCTACCACCTGCATCTGAGTCCCCATGGAGCAGTGTGTGTGTGTGTGGGGAGGGAGGGTTGTGAGCTGTATTTATGTGTGTGTGTGTGTGTGTGTGTGTGTGATTGCGTGTACTTTTTGTTGTCTGTTACAGTTATGTGGTATGCTTTTTGCATGTGCATTTAACAATAATGCAGCTGGGTTTTGCACCTGAATTTACCCTCAGGGATCAATAAAGTATTTCTGTTCAGCTACAGTATCTATAGGATATATTGTGGATGTAGGAGGAATTTTTGATACTGGATTGCTCATGACGCTGATGTAC
>NW_015593093.1:0-334 GCF_001515605.1 Sinocyclocheilus anshuiensis | reverse complement strand
ACCACACAGAAGGTAAATGCTACAGGATGTTGAAGCTCAGAGAGCAGTCTTCTGTTCACGTACCAACATCTTATCCGGTGGTTTGAACGGTAGTGGACTGTGTATATTGCACATTTTGTAAAAAAAAAAAAAAATTGTAGGTACATAACATACAGTATTCATCCTGAAAACAGCTTAAAGTTAGAAATTAAACTTGCATTAATATTACATGCATGTTTTTTCCCCTCTGTAGAGTTTTTAATGTCGATGGAAATGAAATATCCAAAAGCAGAAGAGAAGGGAAACATCACTGCATAAGGCACCTACAGGCAGTTTTTTCTACTATATTTTGATA
>NW_015593092.1:0-334 GCF_001515605.1 Sinocyclocheilus anshuiensis | reverse complement strand
TTATCCAGGTCTTTCAACAGGTCAGCCTGATAAGCCTGAAGCACCTCCATAGTGTGCAACGAAGCTGCAGCCTGACCTGCTGCTGAATACGCCCTGCCATTCAAACGAGATGTAACCTGAAGGGGTTTGGATGGCAGGGAGGGAGCCTTAAGAGAAGATGCCTCAGCCACAGAGAGATAGCTAGCTAGCATCTCTTCAATAGGGGGAATTTTCTCATAACTGTTCTCACGCATCCACTCAATATTGGCATAACTAGTATGGCGAAACCTATGTATGTGGGATGAAAACAGAGTTTTCCAAGCCTTCTCAATCTCCACATGGAGATCAGGAAGAA
>NW_015593091.1:0-334 GCF_001515605.1 Sinocyclocheilus anshuiensis | reverse complement strand
TTTTTCATTACAACAGTAAAAAAAACAATGCATTCTGGGTAAAATTTGTTCTTTTCGAGAAAGTAGCCTTCTGCAGTCCTTGTAGAAAAGGAAATAACAGCAATTTACTGTAAAACTTAACAGTCAGATTAACCAAAGGAAAAAAGCTATTTTTACTGAAATATTAGTGAAGGTCCACAGAAAACAGTTATGCAAAGTCATGAACTGATAAGAAGAGTAAATATTGAACTGAACTGTATTAATGTGTTTTTGCTCAAGAGAGATCTGTTAGTTTAATGTAGTTTTGTGAGTCATCATTGTGCTGGAGAGTAGAGCCTGTGCTTCAGTCAATGAT
>NW_015593090.1:0-334 GCF_001515605.1 Sinocyclocheilus anshuiensis | reverse complement strand
AACACAGCCTTACAGACAAGTGACCCGCACACTCAGAAAGAAACGGTCCTAAAGCCGTCACTGGGGCAGCAGCATCAAACACACACTCCTCTATCCTCACTGAGATGCATCAGACCATCATCTGCATTTCCTGTATATGTGCCCGTTTCCTCCATCTACCACAGAAACCTTCAGAGACGCATGTCTTAACAGCAGAAGCGGTCAAAGCTCATTTTAAAATAAACTAGTGAAGATTGTCCAATACTGGGCTCTGCAGCTCCACACCCAACAGAACTCGACTATCACTCCAATACACTATACAGTCATTATTTAGAGGAGACAAAAGATAAAAATA
>NW_015593089.1:0-334 GCF_001515605.1 Sinocyclocheilus anshuiensis | reverse complement strand
AGGAATAAAGAACCATGACATATAGCATTGGAAATGTCAAACTGAGAGATCATGGCCCTGCCTTGTTCCAGGTGCAGGAGTAGTTCCTGGTGGTGCTGGGATTGTGCCAGGAGCTGGAGGGGTTTATCCTGCAACGGGAGGTTAAAAAAAACTGTCTATACAAAATATCTAGAAGAACATTAAAACATTATAATGATCATGGAGTCTCAAAACCATTTATTTTTTCTAAGGTCTTACTCCCGCTCAAGCCAAAGCAGCTAAATATTCCCAACATTTCAGTGGGGCAGCTGGAACTGGTGTTGGAGGACTGTACCCTGGAGCTGGAGGTGAGTGA
>NW_015593088.1:0-334 GCF_001515605.1 Sinocyclocheilus anshuiensis | reverse complement strand
CGTTTGACACTATCAACCACAACATTCTTTTGAGTAGACTACAAAGTTATGTTGGCGTTAGTGGAATTGCATTGGCATGGCTCAAATCTTACTTATCTGACCTTCATCGATTCATAGCAGTGAATGATCTTAAATCTCAATTTATCACTGTAACCTAAGTTATTATAATGTAATTAGGTTAATATTTTTGGGTTGAATAAAATCAAATAAATTAAGTGTTACCACATGAGAAATTGTACATTTTCAATGAAGAGAAACACTTAAAGGGACTTTACACAAATGAAAACATTTTCATCATCCTCATGACAGTACACGCTGGTTTTGTCTCATACCT
>NW_015593087.1:0-334 GCF_001515605.1 Sinocyclocheilus anshuiensis | reverse complement strand
TACATAAAGCATTTTAATTCAGTGCGATGAAAAACTGTGATGTTTTTGTTACAGAAATATATGCTTTTGTTACACGAGAAACGCAACGATGATGTAATTCCTCATGTACTTGTATTCTGTTTTCATTGTCATTTTATTGTACTCTGGTTTAAAAAGGTGCAATATCTTATTTCATTTTTTTTTTTTTTTTGAAACAGATGGATTTCTCTAATATTTTGACAGACGTTTAACTTGTAGTTCGTAGAGGTTTTTTGTAGTCGTATGCAAATGTAACGGATAATTTTTTTATTACGGTGATTTGGCGGGAAAGTGTGGTCTTGCGTATCGTGAGGTG
>NW_015593086.1:0-334 GCF_001515605.1 Sinocyclocheilus anshuiensis | reverse complement strand
GATATCTCTTTTTATCACTCCATAAATCAGAAAATACTGTCAACACCCAGGGGAAAAATACATTTTCAGCATGCTTTTAGGTATAAAATGTTGTATAAAATCAAGTGAATAATATCACAAACCCCACTGTAAAAAAAAACCTTCAGAATATAGATATGAAATAAACTGGAACTGCTACTAAAATGGAGATTTCTTGCTAAATGCAAGGGGGAAAACATTTTGAGATTGTATTTCGATTGTATTACAAACACTTAAAAGTGTATTTTGGATTTTTTTTCCCCCACTAGTCTGAATTAACAACATGTTATGAAAAGCCAAAACGCCTAAAATCACT
>NW_015593085.1:0-334 GCF_001515605.1 Sinocyclocheilus anshuiensis | reverse complement strand
GCCCAGTCTGAGGTTCTGAATGCTCTGGACTAGGTTTTCATTAAGACTGTTTTTGTGTTTTGCTGCGTTGAGCTTTCTTTCTACTTTGACGAGTCCCCCAGTCCCTGCTGCTGAAAACTAGAGTGACCATCAGCATCTTGATCACCACTCTAGCCAAGGCCCTTCTCCACCGATTGCTCAGTTTGGCCAGGAGGCTAGCGCTATGAACATTGGTGACAATGGTTCTACGATGCTTTCAGGAAATGCAGCATTGGTTGTTCCAAACTTCTTCCAATTATGGTATTATTCAGTGAACCTTCAATGCAGCAGATTTTTTTCTGAACTCTTCCCCAGA
>NW_015593084.1:0-334 GCF_001515605.1 Sinocyclocheilus anshuiensis | reverse complement strand
AAACAGGAGCTAAAGGGAGGAACATGTTTAAGAACTGCTCAACATCCTCTCAAGCTTGTGAGAATGTGAGGTTTATTTTCATAATCCTTGTACCAGCATTCTGAATTATTTTGGTTTAGCAATAACTGCCCACATTATATGCGAACATATTAAATTGGATATTGGTATACGATTTCTAGTAAAGATTCTCCCTTGTATCAGAGCAGATTTTTTTTTCTCCTCTTCTCTCTCGGCTCGACATGTCTTTTGTGTGGTTTCTTTGATAGGTTTCTTAGCCATGCTTTAAATGTAGATTTCTTGCAAACAGTTTCTGGGATTTCAGATGAGGTGTGTG
>NW_015593083.1:0-334 GCF_001515605.1 Sinocyclocheilus anshuiensis | reverse complement strand
GCGGCTTCTGGGAGAAAAGGCAATTAGCACACCAACACAAGCCCCAATCCTGAACACTCACTGCCAGCACGCATCAACCTGACCCTTCTGTAGCATCGGGAGGGATTTGCTAATTTGTTACAGTATGTGCCTTTATTGTATGGCTTCTGAAGGGACACTGTTGGGACCTGGCAGGCCGAGGGACGGCTGTTGTCTGAGCAGCGTAAGCCGATTGAGACAGAGCTGACATGGGCCATCCAGGCTATGTGGAGGTCAGAATGACCTATAACCTTCCAAAGCTAATTCAGCACATGCAGATTTGGAGCGTTAACTAAAATCACTAAATAAAACCACT
>NW_015593082.1:0-334 GCF_001515605.1 Sinocyclocheilus anshuiensis | reverse complement strand
TGAAGGACGTGTTGCTGTGGGTGGAGAGTTTGGACAGTTTTGTGGGAGCCATGCTGTTCATAGTGGGCTTGATCACGGTGTCGTTCCCCTGCGGCTGGGGGTACATCGTGCTGAACGTGGCCGCGGGGTATTTGTATGGGTTTGTGTTGGGCATGGGGCTGGTGATGGTTGGGGTTTTGATCGGGACTTTCATCGCTCATGTGGTGTGTAAGCGACTTCTGACGAACTGGGTTCTGGGTAAGATCGGCAGCAGTGAACAGCTGAGTGCTGTTATTCGGGTGGTGGAGGGTGGAAGTGGACTCAAAATCGTGGCCTTAGCGAGACTCACGCCGAT
>NW_015593081.1:0-334 GCF_001515605.1 Sinocyclocheilus anshuiensis | reverse complement strand
CATAATCCAGATTACATGTAATCAGTTACTACCCAGCACTGGTCACTGCTAATGGTAAACTCCATTTTGAGTTGTGTTTATTGTGACACAGCTACAAAGGTCTTTGCTTTGTCAGCACTGACTAAATAACTGAGTATGAGAATTATGTTGCCTTGGCGAGATACATTTGAATGAAATAAGATTCATGGCCCTTTGCTCTTTGTGTTATGTGCATATGTCATATAGACCCCACGACCAGCGTGGAGATATGGAAAGAATCGCCCGAGGGCTTGGTCAAAGAGGGGGACACAGTGGAGATCCGTTGTCAAGGCGATGGGAACCCCCCAGCACCCAT
>NW_015593080.1:0-334 GCF_001515605.1 Sinocyclocheilus anshuiensis | reverse complement strand
TCTGGGTTTGTGTGAACACTGAAGCGTCCATATCAGCGTAATGTGCTTCAAAAGGTTGGAACATCTAAGTAAACATCTAAGACAGTTTCCACGGTCGCAACTCATTTGCAAACTAATGAGTTTTGAGGATCTGGCGTTGTGAACTTTGTTGTTGTGTCAGGCAAAGTTCAGTGATCAGAGGATCTCCAATGCAGTTATTTATGACATGCCCCTGCGAGTGTCAAAGTTTAGTCAAAGGTTCAAAGGGTGTGAAACCTACTGACCCTTTTTAACCACAAACATCTGGTTAGGTTAGGTAAGAAAAACAGGAATGTTAATAGCCTAATGTAGATCT
>NW_015593079.1:0-334 GCF_001515605.1 Sinocyclocheilus anshuiensis | reverse complement strand
TTTTTTGTGTATATATCATCGGCAATTTTTGAAGTGTTTTATGGGTTAGTCTATATGGTGCTTTCCTGTACAATTGTTTTAAATCTTGTCTAATAAAGAAAACAAACAAATGATGAATCAGTTTATTGTGAGTGGCCTTTCCATAAAACATGCCCAGTACTCGTAAAGACAAAACACCATCAGGGTAACAGAAAATGGACACAAAACAGCTTAATGTACAGTACTGATACCAAAATGAGAAGAAACTAAATTATTTATGTATTATATGGTGATTCATAGTTTAACCATAAAAACCAATCATAGTTTAACCATAGCAAAAACCATAAATTTGACT
>NW_015593078.1:0-334 GCF_001515605.1 Sinocyclocheilus anshuiensis | reverse complement strand
TGCAATTATTAAAGAATACAAACACAAGAAAATTATATATAAATAATTTTTTTAAGTGTTTGAATTGTTTATTGTAGCATACTTCACTCTTAAAAATAAGGGGGTTTTTGCAGTGATGGCATAAGAGCCATTTTTGGTTCCCCAAAGAACCTTTCAGTAAAGAGTTCTTGAAAGAACCGTGTTTTTACATTTTAATAATCTAAAGAACCTTTTGTGGAACAGAAAGTTTCCGTAGCTGTTAAAGGTTCACTGTAAAAAAAAATTGTTTTTTAATTTACGGTAAAACACGGGCAGCTGTGGTTGCTGGAATTTTACCGTAAAAACTACGGTAGCA
>NW_015593077.1:0-334 GCF_001515605.1 Sinocyclocheilus anshuiensis | reverse complement strand
CTATACCCTCTCTCACAAACCATTATTAGTCTTCATGATTTATGGTACATTCCTAAATACAGTACATCCACTGAGATCTAGTTGATCTATAGTCTGAAAACTTCTAGAATCTCTCACATCAGGAAAACTACATCTATATTAAGTTATCTATATTCTAATTTAAAGCTACATCCACATGCTCAAAACAGATGGTTGTCAAAGGTAACCTGTAAATTTGAGTTTAATTAAATTTGTTAAATATTTTAAAAACACTGATGTTTCATTTTGCTCTCTAAAAACTGATTGGATTTATTCTTTTGACATATAAAGATTAATATAAAAATAAATATTTATT
>NW_015593076.1:0-334 GCF_001515605.1 Sinocyclocheilus anshuiensis | reverse complement strand
ACCTCCTGGGCTCTAATATGATGGAAATAACCTTCTTTATTATTTATTTTCAGCGCCAATGAACCAGGAAACATGTCTTTTGTCAAAGAGACAGTGGACAAGCTTTTGAAAGGCTATGACATTCGTCTTCGACCAGACTTTGGAGGTATGATGTTGCTCACGTCATTATTTCTTACTTTTAAGGTTGCATAAGTATGTCAAGATTGTTTTTAACATTGATATAAAATAAATAAATGCTTTCTGTGAACTTGAGGATTAAGTTTTTCTTCTCATTTAAGGTGCACCGGTCGCAGTTGGCATGAGCATCGATGTGGCAAGCATAGACATGGTGTCT
>NW_015593075.1:0-334 GCF_001515605.1 Sinocyclocheilus anshuiensis | reverse complement strand
ATTTATACTAGCACTATTTTTGAAAGAAGTCTTATCAAGGCTGCATTTATTTGATCAGAAATACAGTAAGATGGAATTTATTCCTGTGATCAAAACTGAATTTTCAGCTTAATTACTTCAGTCTTCAGTGTCACATCTTTCAGAAATCATTCTAATATGCTGTTTTGATGCTAAATACTCATTTATTTTTATTATCAATGTTGAAAACAGTTGTGCTGCTTAATTTTTTTCAGAATAATTTGAAAGCAATTATTTTCAATAGATCTCTTTCGAAACAATATGACAATATACGTCTATCGATTTTGATCAATATGTGTCCTTGCATAATAAAAGT
>NW_015593074.1:0-334 GCF_001515605.1 Sinocyclocheilus anshuiensis | reverse complement strand
AAATAAATGCAGCCTCGGTGAGCAGAAGAGACTTCTTTCAGAAAAGCAACTCCAAACTTTTGCGACTAAGATCCTGAAGTCAGATTTTGGCCTTCTGTGATGTTCAGCACTAAAGTTCATCTGTGTGTATTTGCCGTTTACACTCAGTGTGTGTGTGTGAGTTGTGCATGCGTTAGTTTAATGTCTGGAGTGGATTAGCACACAGTCGATCAGTGTGGAGTTGTGTAGTTGTGTCGTCAGGCATTACTCTGGGACAGAAGGTGGAGGAAATGTTAAATTAATGAGCCCGTGCCAACTCGCTGCAAATGAAACGTGTAAATACATTGATCTTTTT
>NW_015593073.1:0-334 GCF_001515605.1 Sinocyclocheilus anshuiensis | reverse complement strand
GAAGAAGAACACACAGTGGCGATCTGCCTTGTTTATTAAATTCAACGCATTCCCAGCGCGTCTATCAAAGGTAAGATACTTTACATGACATCAGTTTACGTTTTGTTACCGTTAATGCTGAAATCACATGAGTAAACGTTGTTCGTTTCCAAACTTTACCCTGTCAGGTTTTATTTACGTTACTATACTTCAGCGTAGGTTGGTTTGTCTGCACGCCAAATTATGAATGAACATAGCTGTAATTTACATTTCTGTGTATTGTTTGTCATCATTAACACGTCATCTGTTGATGTGTGTGTGCGTGCGTGCGTGTGTGCGTGCGTGCGAGTGTGTG
>NW_015593072.1:0-334 GCF_001515605.1 Sinocyclocheilus anshuiensis | reverse complement strand
AAATATTGCCTGTCCTAATTAAACAGAGAATATATTTTAGTATGGCTAATAATACAATATGAGTTTGAACTAGACTAAGACTGCCTGAACTCATGGCCTTGTGTATCGTCTGCTTGTAGAATTATTATGCCTTTTAATTCACTGTATTTAAAAGGCTGGTTCACTTTAAGATGATGAAAACAAATTTGAAACGGAATGTGTATCCCAAACGGTTTTATAGTTGCCTGGTACACTAGTGATGCAATTACAATCACAACAACAAGCTTTGCATCAGAATCACTGCTGTAAGATAGACTTTGAACCAAATATGCATCCATTAGAGACCGGCTTTAAT
>NW_015593071.1:0-334 GCF_001515605.1 Sinocyclocheilus anshuiensis | reverse complement strand
CCATTACTCCAGTCTTCAGTGTCTTCAGTATACAGAAATCATTGTAATTTATTTCCTGCTAAAGGAGCATTTATCAATGTCGAAAACAGTTATGCTGTTTTAATGTCATTGCTGCATAAAAGTATTCACCTTAAAAGTATTACAATTTAAATAGTATTTTATATATTTATATATAGTGAATATATATTTTTACATTTTTTACATTAATAAAAAAGTAATTAGATGTTCTTTTTTTAGCTAGTCAAAACCTTTTAAAAGTTTTAAAACAATGTAAAACATTTGACTTTTTTCCTTGTTTAACATTGTTTCCATTTATAAGTATATAAGATATAAT
>NW_015593070.1:0-334 GCF_001515605.1 Sinocyclocheilus anshuiensis | reverse complement strand
GATGGATGGATGGATGGATGGAAAGATAGACTGAACAGACACACAAATACTCAATACCAAGTCTCTCTTTCTGGTTTTGAATGAAGTCTCTTTATTTGATCAAAAAATCCAGTAAAAACAGTAATATTGTGGAAAATTTAAAAGAACAGTTACATAATATGATATATATATATATATATCATATAATATCTTATATGAGTCTTCAGACGGATATATATATAATTTTATTAAAATGTAATTTATTCCTGTGAATTTTCAGCATCATTACTAGGGCTGGGCAAAAAATAATAATCGATTTTTCGATATATCGTTTTTTAAAATGTGGTCGATTCAA
>NW_015593069.1:0-334 GCF_001515605.1 Sinocyclocheilus anshuiensis | reverse complement strand
AAACATTTGGCTGTTTTACTTTCACACAACCTTTTCTACAAATCCTTCAGGAGAGATGAAAAGGGGGAAAGAAGTTACTTTTGAGATATAATAGTGAAGCATATCTATTCAATTCCTGTGACTTATGTTAGGATTGGCTAACTGTTGGGGCGTCACTCATCACACACACAAGAGAAAGATATGCTTCTACTTGGAACTCTTGTGACGATGGCAAAAAAGACAATTCCTCTAAATAATGAAGTAAACCTTCATCTGGCATTTAAAAAACACAACACATCTAGTTTCTGAACCTGTGTCCAAAGCCAAATTTAGATTTACCCTGCTTAACTTCTAT
>NW_015593068.1:0-334 GCF_001515605.1 Sinocyclocheilus anshuiensis | reverse complement strand
TATTCTCTGTCAGGATTCTCGTTCATCCTCAAATGCATTTATGCTAACGGTTATGTTTGGAGAAAGCAGATGCGGGTACAGAATGAATGATGTTGTGCTTCGAAGAAGGAAATCTAAATAATAAGTACCCATATACCTAATGTGTAACATTAATTATTTATAAGATTATTATTTAACATTATTATTCATAAGACATCCCCGCGAAACTGAAACGCCATTTATAAAAGATGTCAACCCAGCTGAAAAACATCTTCAGTCAGCCTAGGCTGATCTGCTAGTCTCCCAGACTGGCCTGACTGATCTGTCGACAGTTTTAGATGGGTTTTGTGCACTT
>NW_015593067.1:0-334 GCF_001515605.1 Sinocyclocheilus anshuiensis | reverse complement strand
CTTTACATGTAATGAATCTAGAATATATGAAAGTTTCACTTTTTTGAAATAAGTTACAAAAAAAAGAACTTTTTCACAATATTCAAATTTTTTGAGACGCACCTGTATTACGTGTTCAGTCTATAGACGTATAGTGTTTCTTTACAGTGATGACATTGCCATCTACTGGCCTGTCAGCATAATGCAGTGTTTTTAGTTTTCATGGATCCTTGTGAACAATGTTGTCATCTGTATGGAAACTTAAAAAAAAAAAAAGGCTAAGAAAAAATGTGTTCATGTTGAACACCCTAAGTTCCTTTTGTTTTCCAAATGTCCCAATTGATTTTCATCACTT
>NW_015593066.1:0-334 GCF_001515605.1 Sinocyclocheilus anshuiensis | reverse complement strand
CCATCATGTCCTCTATTTTGGGCATTAAAAACCTTCTGCACCCTCATATTCAAATAGCCTTTAGTATTCTGTCTCAGGGAATGCTAGCAGCTGGACCTCAAACCATAACTCGTAATAAATATTAAATATATCTATATATATATTGCTGTGTTCTGTACATCAGTCGTTTTTTCCTATAGGAAGGAGCTGCAATTCCTCAGTCTAACTCACACTCTTGATGCTGTGTTTCATTACAGAGCATTTTACAGTATTGCTATTGGTTCTTTGAATGGAAATCTAAAGGCTATGCTTTTTAGTCTATATAATTGAGTCTTTTTCACAGCAGAGTGTTGAT
>NW_015593065.1:0-334 GCF_001515605.1 Sinocyclocheilus anshuiensis | reverse complement strand
GAGGAGGAGGAGGAGGAGGAGGAAGATACTCTGCTCCTCACCGCGCGACCTGACAAAGAGCAAATGCATGAGAAATATGGCAAGCCGTCTTAACATTTAACTTACACGCATCCGTTTTTTTACGGCACTTACTAGTATTTTTAATAAATACATTGAACATAATTACAAACTTTGCTACCAGCCACTTTCCCAGTTGTGATAAGTGAATATGTACTTGTTACTGGAAATAAATTCCAAACAGTATTCCAATTGCTACTGGTACCTATTGCAGTTATACTAGTATTGATTCTTTAAAGGGATAGTTCACCCAAAAATTAAAATTATGTCATTAATT
>NW_015593064.1:0-333 GCF_001515605.1 Sinocyclocheilus anshuiensis | reverse complement strand
TTTATTCAAAATAGAAATCTTTTCTAACAATATAAGTCTTTACTAGAACTTTTTATCTATTTAACACATCCTTACTGAATAAAAGTATTAATTTCTTTATAAAAAAAAGAAAGAAAAAAAATAACTGACCCTAAACTTTTGAATAGTAGTGTATTTTGTAACACAAAATTTCTTTTTTAAATAAACACTGTTCTTTTTAACTTTTTATTTACCAAAGAATCCTGAAAAAAATATCACAGGTCCCAAAAAATATTCAGCACAACTGTTTCCAACACTGACTATAAATCAACTTATTAGAATGATTTCTGAAGGATCATGTGACACTGAAGACTG
>NW_015593063.1:0-333 GCF_001515605.1 Sinocyclocheilus anshuiensis | reverse complement strand
GTGTGTGTGTGTGAGTGAGAGTGTGAGGACAGTACTATCAGACAGTTTGAGTCCTCAGAACTGTGCGTTTTGTCCTTATATAAAGTGCTCGTGTAAGCAGTGATCCTACAACATGATGATGATGACGATGAAGGTTTAATCATCTAAATGTTTAGGGACACATCTATTGTTGTCTACACAACAGGTCAGTAAAATGAAATTGAAACTAACAACCCAGTCAAACTGGTTGTGGGCTTTCTTTCCTGTTGACTTGTGTGGCTATTAATAAGCTATTAAGTTATTATTATTATTTATTTAAAGGGGTCATATGATGCGATTTCAATTGTTCCTTTC
>NW_015593062.1:0-334 GCF_001515605.1 Sinocyclocheilus anshuiensis | reverse complement strand
CTTCCGCTGCTGAGAAACCCGGAAATGTGAAAAAGGTCCATAGAATAAGAGTGCAATAAATGTATCATATGTAGAATTCTAAACCTACAAGTAAGTGTATTTTAATACAGCAGATAGCTGCAGTGGGGTAATCAAAATATAATGCAATTAATCATTATAATGCAGTAGTTTAATGAATTGAACCTCTGCTTGAAAAAGCATTATTTTTGTTTTTAGATCGTAATGTTACATTGTTAGAATGTAATGTGATTGAAACCCCTTTATTGCACGTAATGGATAGCATAGCCTAATTTCACTATATTTGTTTTCATTGCCTTTAATATAAACATTGTTC
>NW_015593061.1:0-334 GCF_001515605.1 Sinocyclocheilus anshuiensis | reverse complement strand
GTGACGAGTTTGTAAAAATTTGTGCGCAAAAAACATTATGATTTTTAGAGAAAAAAAGCATGAAGGTCGACTCCTAATTCATCAGTAGGGCCTAAGCAGATTACTCGAAAATGTCTGAATGAGATTTTACAAATTCATCCAAATTAGTAACCAAATCGGCAAAGCGTAAAATATTTATGAATTCTCATGAGATTGTGTTAGATGGCTCCAGTTGCTTTTGTATGAAACGAGAAATTGAGTCTGCTGTGTGATACAAGAGACATGCAAGCAGTGTCGTCATCAGTTACCCAGAAGTCTTAAGTCGCTGGGGTATATTTGTAGCAATAGCCAAAAA
>NW_015593060.1:0-334 GCF_001515605.1 Sinocyclocheilus anshuiensis | reverse complement strand
ATGTTTTAGGCAGCTCCAAGCCCTCATCATTAGCCCTGGTGACTGTAAGTTTACATCTTGTGTGAAATCTGATGAAATCCTTCTGCATGGTCTATGGTCAACAAGTCAAATGTGCTTTTTGATTAGTAACCTTGAAATAGCAAGGACATAAAAATTTTGATTTTTTTTTTTTAAACTAAGGTTAATATGGTCTATATATACTACTCCACTCCCTCTTTGGACAGGTTGTGCTGCCCTTGTGTTTTGTCCTTTCACTTAAGAGGACTGATACAGTGAGCAGCCATGCAAAACAGTCCATTCGCATCCAGGGACTGAGGTGATATTTTATATTTAT
>NW_015593059.1:0-334 GCF_001515605.1 Sinocyclocheilus anshuiensis | reverse complement strand
ACTTGCACAAAAACAGATTCAGTATTCCTCAAAATGAATAAAAATAGTGAAAAGCAAACTCAGAATGTGATGCAATAATTAAATGTTAAATTACACAAATATACTTTATGTATTTAATCCCATTTTATTAACCCATGCCTTTACTGCTGACCTTCGATGCTCCAATTCAACCATACTAATAAGCAAAACTGACTTTAGATGAAAATAACATTTGTGTTTTGTGATGGAGAAGAAAGTGTTGAACTTTTCCTATTCTTCATGCAATCCAGAATGGCAGTACAGCTGAAAAGTTTGTTTGAGCTTTTTGAATTTACATTTCCTTCAGCCTGAGGCT
>NW_015593058.1:0-334 GCF_001515605.1 Sinocyclocheilus anshuiensis | reverse complement strand
TATCCCTACTGCTGTGTGTAATGTGTATATGAAATAATTGTGTTGTATTCATTGCTCAGTTATTAATTGTTGCCAGCAGTTTACAACGCTGCTGAATGAGTTGCTGATGGATTGTGTCTGTTGATTTATTTATTATGTTGTTTTTAAAGTACAATGGTGGTACAAATTAGTTGTTTCTTAACCTAACCTTACTTCCACAAAGTGAATTGCTCTTTCTTTAGAGTTAGTGGGTGGCTCTTAAAAGAGCCGTTGGGGAATAAAAGTTTTTTACTTCTTCTTGGGAGCTGCCCTTTTAGGCTTGGCAGCTTTAGGCTTTGCCGCCTTGGGTTTGGCA
>NW_015593057.1:0-334 GCF_001515605.1 Sinocyclocheilus anshuiensis | reverse complement strand
TATATATATATATATATATATATAGTGGTTAGAAACTACTGAAAAAATTTACATATATGTATATATATATATATGTATATAGATTTATATATAAGATTTTCCACCTCAATTTATCAGTAACATTTTACAATAAGGTTTCATTTGTTAACATTAGTTAACTACATTAGTCACCATGAACTAATAATGAACAATAATGATACATAATCCTAAAGTAACTAACTACACAATCAATCTCTTACTTGCCTCGTGTATGCTTTCTTTGTCTTTTGTTAATGGGAAGATCTGTGAGTGTGTAGAACTACGTAAACTTAGTTCAAACTCAAAACACTACGCC
>NW_015593056.1:0-334 GCF_001515605.1 Sinocyclocheilus anshuiensis | reverse complement strand
CAATTTATAAACTTTAGTGACGATGCGACACTGCCTCGATTGTGCTAGTGTAAATTCCTGTGTCAGCTGTGCAGCGTGCAGCTTGCTTAGGAGTGCAGTCGCGATGTGATTTAAAGCCATTTGCGCATTTTGAGAGAGAGAAAGAGAGAGAGCGCGCAGTAATGCACTCACGCTCTTTGTGAAATTACGTCTGACATAAGGTTTTTAAATGACTTCATAAGTAATTTAATGAAGAAATATGAATTGTGCCTCACCTTAAGCATTATAATTATTTCACCCGAGCTTTTTCAGAGACCGCCGATCAATCATCCCAAAGCGATTATCGGCCGATAGT
>NW_015593055.1:0-334 GCF_001515605.1 Sinocyclocheilus anshuiensis | reverse complement strand
AGACATACTGAAACAATCATCAGTTCCTATAGTCTCAGGGAGAGCCACTGGGGCCAAAGACGTGCCACAAATTCTCTAGAGAGTGCAGTGACTGTGTCCAAATGGATCACTGCAAAAATAAATAAATAAATAATAATAATAATAAAAATTTATAAAAATAAAAGTCAAAATAAAACAAATTAAAGGTTTTTCCAGTATGCAAAAAATGTGTCTTTTCTGAAAATACGTTGTGTCATAATTTAATTTAGACTTATTTTACAATCTTCAATTGAAATTCAGTAAAATCATTTATAATTTAAAGGGATAGTTCACCCAAAAATGAAAATTTGATGTT
>NW_015593054.1:0-334 GCF_001515605.1 Sinocyclocheilus anshuiensis | reverse complement strand
CTTGATGGGAGTGTCTACTGGCAATCTGAAAGCCAGATCAACGGGCAGGCGGGGTTGTCGCCCAAACATGAGCTCATAAGGAGTGTACCCAGTGGTGTCATTGCGAGTGCAGTTGTAGGCGTGCACTAAAGGCTTTACAAACTCCTTCCACCTAGACTTCTTTTCATTTTCCAGTGTCCCCAGCATCTGGAGGAGTGTACGATTAAATCGTTCCACTGGATTGCCCCTCGGGTGGTATGGGGTAGTCCTCACCTTGTGAATTCCTGCGACTTTACACAACTCCCTTATTGTATGTGACTCAAAGTCTGCCCCTTGGTCACTATGTAGTTTCTCT
>NW_015593053.1:0-334 GCF_001515605.1 Sinocyclocheilus anshuiensis | reverse complement strand
TAATTAATGACAGAATTTTCATTTTTGGTGAACTAACCCTTTAACCAATCATAGGCTGATATATTTTACTGTGCTTTCTTGACAGGCTTTGGAAAGAAGGCGTCTCAATTTGAGCAGTCTGGCTGAGCCACAGGATGGCATCCCACTCCAATTAAAGTATCCTGATGGCCATATCGTTAGGAGAAGATTTTACCTCACACACCCAATTCAGGTATTCAGAAATTGGGTTCAGATATCAGAATACTTCATACCATTATTCCTAATTTACCAAAATCCCCACCTTTTAATGTATTTAAATTCTAGGCTACTAACATCAATACATAATTTGATTAAT
>NW_015593052.1:0-334 GCF_001515605.1 Sinocyclocheilus anshuiensis | reverse complement strand
TCAGTGATCAAATGGATGGAAGCACCAAGGATTTGTACAAGCTGCACGTCCTTTTTATTGTAGGGCTTAAAAGGATCAAAGTTCAGCCTTCTGGCTCTGCAACAATGTATGGTAATTACAATCAAAATGGCCAGGTGTAGCTCTCCAATCACACAGCTCGAGATTTAATCTGTTATAACCTCATTCATAAAGCAAATGATCATTTAAATCTGGGAGAGTGACACACTGAGGCATTACGCAATAAATAAGAACTTGAACACAACCTTCTCATAGCGGACTTCCCCTCACCTTATACTAGTGCTGGGCGGTATACCGGTTCATACCGAATACCGGT
>NW_015593051.1:0-334 GCF_001515605.1 Sinocyclocheilus anshuiensis | reverse complement strand
TAAAGCAGTTAAACCCATTAACCCACAGACATGGTAAAAATGCCATAAGGAATCCAACCACATCCAAACAACCAAAGGCTGACTTATACACATTACAGTGACATGTGTGTAACATTCGCTTACACTTAGCCAACATTACTGCCACACTTTCTCAAACAAGCAAACAGTCCTTCAGATCAGTTCAAAGTCAGAAAACTAGACTATAACTCATCATCACAATGGTAGGCTGTTCTGAATAGTTGCTAGGGTATTCATATGCATTTGCTAAGGTGTTCAGAGAGACGTTTAGCATGTTGCTTGCTATAGGGTTGCTTCTAGGGCTATCAAAAAAAAA
>NW_015593050.1:0-328 GCF_001515605.1 Sinocyclocheilus anshuiensis | reverse complement strand
GAATTTGGAAAAAAATAAAACTGAATTTAGGAAAAAATAAAACGGATTTCATAGGGCCCTAAATATATTAATGGAAATAAGTGACTATTGCTAGTAAAATGAATGAGTTCTGCCCACACGAGTCATACAGAGCCGTTTACCTGTGGGTTTGACTTGGCGATATTCTCGATCTTTATCCACGCCTCCTCGCGCTCTTTCCACTTCACCTTTTCTCTAATGTTCAGAGAGAAAGGAAGAGTTTAGCCACACGAGTGACTCTCAAAGTGTGAGAGTGAGTGTGAGAGTGTGAGTGTCTGTCTGTGTGTGTGTGTGTGTGTGTGTGTGTGTG
>NW_015593049.1:0-334 GCF_001515605.1 Sinocyclocheilus anshuiensis | reverse complement strand
GAATCAGAAAGAGCTTTGTTGCCAGGTATGTTTACACATACAAATTTGCTTACACATACGAACAGAATGACAGTGACAAGACAAGACACAGATAATAAAATAAAAATAGGAAATAACAATATACAAAAATAAAAAATTACACAACATACAAAGTAAACAATAGATGGTATTTGTGTGTACAGGTGTGTTGTGTACAAATGCAAGGAAATGTATAAAGAAGTATGTGTGTTAAATAAATAAATAAATGTATAAGTAGTGCTGTGGATTACACGTGTATTGCCAAGTTAGCTGTTCATGAGATGGATTGCCTGAGGGAAGAAACTGTTCCTATGTC
>NW_015593048.1:0-334 GCF_001515605.1 Sinocyclocheilus anshuiensis | reverse complement strand
GCCCAGCATGCCTCCTCCAGACTTCCCGAAGGTCGAAGATCCTCTCAACCAGGGGACGGAGCCTGAGAGCCAGCCCGGGCCTTTTAGTCGAAACCCCTCACACCCGCTGCTGAGCATCCATCACACCTTGTGAGGACAAGGAGGAGCAAAACAGAAGGGACAGACTAGCCAGACCGGGCGAGTTTATTGCTGCTGGAGAGTGTTAAAGGAAAATGCAGATACACACCTGCACACACTCTCACACACAAATGCAAAAGCACTTAGAATATGAACTGAAGCACAAAGGAATATGCCGGTTTTTAGGGTTATGTTAATGGTTATGTCATTAAAGGTG
>NW_015593047.1:0-334 GCF_001515605.1 Sinocyclocheilus anshuiensis | reverse complement strand
CTGAATAATCACAAACCCAATCAAATGCAATTAAAATGATGTTGGGTGGTCGTCCAGTTTCTCTCTCAAACCAGCCAAAAAGCAATATTTAATGATTTTTCTGTTGTATTTCTGTTTGCAGGCTGTTGCTGATTTACTTCTGCCCTGAATACACTAAATATGAAGGTGAGTTATTCAATTTCATAAGAGTGTATTTCACAATATAGTAATTTTTGCTGGAAATTCAACAGTTTAGATATTTCACATCATATAATAACGTGATATGGTCTATTTTGGATGATTCTGTTGTGTACTTTTTTAACAATTTTATTAATTGTTAAGAAAAAATATTAAT
>NW_015593046.1:0-334 GCF_001515605.1 Sinocyclocheilus anshuiensis | reverse complement strand
GGGTCTAAGACCTCCACAATAGGCTGCACAGGGCTCCACAATGGTGAAGGCTAATGCATTTTTTCTGTTGGCTGCTGCTGAGTGTGCAGACCTGATGCGCATTCTGCACTAAATGAGGGGCCCTGTCCTATAAAAACACTGGACAAAGGGCTTGGCCACCACATTGATTATACTGGATCTACCCCACCTCAGTACGTGAGTATGCCACTGTCTTAGCCCTCAAAGTGAAACATACCTGTGCAATGATAAAAAGATCATGTCAGCAGGAAACACATACTGTCAACACTTTATCCAGGAATCGATTTTCACTTGATCTACCCAGGAATTTCTCACA
>NW_015593045.1:0-332 GCF_001515605.1 Sinocyclocheilus anshuiensis | reverse complement strand
GTCTGTTTGTCCTCCGTCTATCTATCTATCTATCTATCTATCTATGTCTGTCTATCAATCAAAAAAACAGAGAATTACACAAGCACAAAGGTAACAACACCCGAGTATTGCAAAATATTTTGTGATTGTATCATAACATACAATAAAGACGCAAGAAAAGGAAGAACTAGAAAGAGGATTGAGGAATTAAAAGACAGAAAGGAATAGAGGGGGACAGAGAGAAGGAGAAAGAGAGAGGGGCAGTCAGCACACGTGTCAGAGTGAAATATAGATGGAGGAGGCCAGTATGTGTGGGGGTCAGAAAGGTGCAGTGTAACTGTCGACAATCACAG
>NW_015593044.1:0-334 GCF_001515605.1 Sinocyclocheilus anshuiensis | reverse complement strand
ATAAACTAAATATAAATTAAACCTAATACATAATATAATGTACATTAACTAAAAACAAAATGTATGATTACTTTTGCTTTTTCTCAGCTCTTAAACATTTTAGCAGTTTCACGTTTTTCTTTGTGAATGCAGTATTTATAAATTGATTTGTATAAATCTTTAGGCAGTAATCGTGAAGTAAGTCTTGTCATGGTGATTCATTAGTCATAAGGTGTAGATTTATAAACCATTATGAACCATTATAAAATGCAGTTATATATTATGTGTAATATATAAAATAGTCATTGCTGTAGCCAGCTTTGAAAATTAGTGAGGTCCAGGGGGTTTCTATAAT
>NW_015593043.1:0-334 GCF_001515605.1 Sinocyclocheilus anshuiensis | reverse complement strand
GGTTTATTCTCCATTCTGTCACCGATGGAGTTTTGGTTCCTTGCCACTTTCGCCTCTGGCTTGCTTAGTTGGGGACGCTTAATTTCTGGCAACACTGTCGACTTGACTGCTATTTGATACTATTTGAACTGAACTGAGCTGGACGATGACATCAATGAATCAACTAACTTGAACTGATAAATTGACCGTTTTCTATTGTCCTCTTGCATTATTGACAAACTATTTTCCTGTTTAATACTATAAAGCTGCTTTGACACAATCAGTATTGTATAAAGCTCTATAAACTGGTTATAGAAAAGAATCAGCCCCCTTTAAAATAATCACATTTTGTTGC
>NW_015593042.1:0-334 GCF_001515605.1 Sinocyclocheilus anshuiensis | reverse complement strand
CGACAGCGTTTTAGTGACATGTTAAAACATAAAAATATTTAGACTCAAAAAAAAAACTAAGATTATGAGATTAAAGTCAAAATTCCAAGAATAAGGCTGAAATATTTTGAGAAAGTCGAAATTACGAGAATAAAGTCATAATATTTTGAGAATGAAGTCGATAACAAAAATAAAGTCGTAACAATTACGTTTTTACTTTTACTTTCACTTTCAATCTGCGATCGCGCAAACTGTGTATAGGAGCGGCAGGATTGGTCAGTGACGGATTTGTTGCGCACCAATTCCTTCAACATCGTCCAGTCAGTCATTAGCCTACTATCCTCACGTGACAAGT
>NW_015593041.1:0-326 GCF_001515605.1 Sinocyclocheilus anshuiensis | reverse complement strand
GTGTGAGTGACGTGTCCTTCATTCAGACTCAGTAAATCACTAATTTCACTCGAGCTCCAGCTGTAGTGCGCTACACAGTACACTAGAGATCAGAAAGTGCTTTGCTGTGACTGTAGTATTGATTACGTGTCTCGTACAGTACGCACTACTTATTATAAGAAGATTTTACGTCATTTCTTCACACTTCAGTTAAACTCTCTGTATGTGCGTTTAATCACATGAACATGAGTGATGAGTGAAGTTCTGCACTTCAGTTTAACATCATCAGATGTGTGTTAGACCCTATAATGATCTGTGTGTGTGTGTGTGTGTGTGTGTGTGTGTGT
>NW_015593040.1:0-334 GCF_001515605.1 Sinocyclocheilus anshuiensis | reverse complement strand
TTGCCAAGGTGTTGTTATGCGGTTGCTATGGTCCTGGGGGGGTTGCTAGAGTGTTGCTATGCGGTTGCTATGGTACCCAGAGCGGTTGCTAAGGTGTTGCTATGCAGTTACTATGGTGTTGTTATGTGGTTGCTAGGTGACCTGGCTTTGTTTTTAAGGTGTTGCTATGCGGTTGCTAAAGTATTCAGGGTGGTTGCTAGGGTGTTGCTATGCGTTTTCTATGGTACCCGGGGTGGATGCTATGCAGTTGCTAGGGTACCCAGGAAGGTTGCTAATGTTGCTATGTGGTTTGGTAGGTTACCCGGGGTGGTTGCTAAGGTGTTGCTATGCGGTT
>NW_015593039.1:0-334 GCF_001515605.1 Sinocyclocheilus anshuiensis | reverse complement strand
ATAATATAATAATATAATACATAATATATAATATTTTTCTACCCATTATTAAAGTAATACAGGTGTGTGTATATATAATAAAAGTATTAATTTCTTAAAAGTCTTACTGACCACAAACTTTTTGTCTATATACATAGTTTGATTTTTAGTTAGTTTGGTCAGGTTTAGTTTGTGTTCAGGTTTTTTTAAATTTTTTTTAAAGAAATTAATACTTTTATTCACCAAAAAAAAAAATAAAAAACCCAAAACTTTTCTCAGACCCAGTTTAAAAACTTCTGATCAATGTGACCGGAGAGAATGTGGAGGAAGTATAAAGTTTAGAGGCCAGCACTTT
>NW_015593038.1:0-334 GCF_001515605.1 Sinocyclocheilus anshuiensis | reverse complement strand
TCTCCCATTGCTAAGAGAACATCCTCCATAGTAAATCATTTTTCAAACTATGAATCAAAACATTCTGTTAAAAAGATTTTTGAATCTCGAAGATTGTTGAATCAATAAGAATTACATACATTGGAGAAAGTTGTAGTCTGACCAATCTGAAGGAATTTTGAGATACTGTAAACTTGTAGAGACTCTTACTGTATTATCAACACAAGGAAGACACAGGTGTAATAAAAGGGGTTTTATGGACTAAAGGATAGATGAGTAACTAACAACTACTAAATGGGTACAATAAATAGGTAAAGTGCAAAAGATTGATAGATGCAAGTGACTGAGTTGGATG
>NW_015593037.1:0-334 GCF_001515605.1 Sinocyclocheilus anshuiensis | reverse complement strand
AGCTTTAGATTTTTTTTCCCCTTTATTTTCCATGTACTTTATTCATTTTTGGGTGAACTATCCCTTTAATTATTTTATTAATTTGGATTTTTACATTTTTTTTTTCAGATTTTTTATTCATATGTATGAAATTATTTTTTTAATGAAATGATACTCTAAATACGAAACAAAAACTGCCAGTAAGTGGTAGTAAATGTCATAATTAATTCATCATTGAGTCATTCATTCATTAATCCCTTTTTTTTAAGGATTAAGCTCCTTAATATATATTACAGTAAAATTCCTTATAGCAAATAAAAAGAGGCACAACTGTTGACACATAGTAAGATTAGAG
>NW_015593036.1:0-334 GCF_001515605.1 Sinocyclocheilus anshuiensis | reverse complement strand
CAGTTTCATTCGCGGATCCTTTGTCAGAAAGGCCTACGACTGACCAGTATTAACAAGACTACTACTTAGATATGAATCCTAAAATTTTCGCACCTATAGCACACATTACAGACACTGATGCACAAACTCGGATATGTTCTATGTGTCTATAGCATAAAGAAAGAATAAACCAGTCTTATAAACGCCTTGATTTCGCTTAAACAACTTAAAATATGAACTGCATGCACAATAAACCATGTTAAAATTCAGGTTTTTCCATGTTTTAATCAAAATCCAGGGCTTTTTAATTAAACGATTCATAAGCATATCTCCAGTAGCCTATGTTTTGTTTGTT
>NW_015593035.1:0-334 GCF_001515605.1 Sinocyclocheilus anshuiensis | reverse complement strand
TTCAGCTCCGCTTTGGGGGTCTTCAGCTCTGCCCTGGGACCCTGCTCTGCTGGCTCCGCCCTGGCACCCTGCTCATCCGGCTTTGCCTCGGTCCCCTGAGAGTGTATCTTGTTATAATTATGTATGTATGTATATACTGTATGTCACGATCACCCACTGGAGTGCCCATGATTTCCACCAGAGGGCACTCCATCCTTGACTTTTGCCATTCACCCAGGACTCCATATCCCACAATCCTTTGCCTGGACTTCATCAGCAGTCGTTACCAGATCACAGCTGCCTCACATTAGAAGGACTATAAAAGATCCACTCAGACACTTCGCTGATGGTTGTT
>NW_015593034.1:0-334 GCF_001515605.1 Sinocyclocheilus anshuiensis | reverse complement strand
TACAAAAAACATACCCAAAGTTTTTGGATTATTTTTATAGATAGGTTTAATATTTCTCTTAATTTGTTTGTTTATTTATTTATTTATTTATTTATTCATTCATTCATTCATTCTCATGTACAAAAACCATACTCAAAATTTTGGGAACATTTTTTCTCTGAATACACAAATTTCATTAATATTTATCTTAATTTTTCTCTATAGAAATGAATAGGTAGTAATGGTAACCAAGATTTGTCCCAAGCTAAATCACGCCCCCATATGAGATGTCTATGACTATATTTTTATTGTATAAAACAATTCATGTTTTTATTTAATTATTTGTATATAATTT
>NW_015593033.1:0-334 GCF_001515605.1 Sinocyclocheilus anshuiensis | reverse complement strand
AAATCAGGAAGGGGGCCAACACTTTTTCACACCACTGTACATGGAAAAAAATATATTTATAATATGTCATTTTGTACAATCATGTTGAGAATTGTGATTTTTTTATAATGACTAGTAGATTATTCTTTATCCCATTAAAAAAAAAATAAAATAATTATATATATATATATATATATTTGTTTTTGTTTTGTCAAAAACACTTAACACTTTCTACCAAAATTTGTAGCATTTCAAGTTTTATTTTTTTGTTCTTGAAGACTCAAGGAGGGCCTGAGGACTCTAGGATTGTTGATGGCTGTTGTTAAACATAAAGAAGCCTTCAGACCCCTTTTTT
>NW_015593032.1:0-334 GCF_001515605.1 Sinocyclocheilus anshuiensis | reverse complement strand
GCAGGATCCCAGCTCAAACCTTCAATCTGCCACCTCTACAAAAAATAATTATTCAACTAATGCTATTGCTACTAGTGCTTGGACGTATTTAGTTCCGTAAAATTTTATTGAATCGTGCGAGACGACTATTAATACCTACTAAACTATGGGTGTGTAATATTTATCATCTGCGCAGGGCCAGATTTACGCATAGGCTTCTAGGCATGTGCCTATGCTCGCTCGTCCAGGGAGGGCCCAAGTACAATGAAGAGATATATAATATTTTTGTTACTCTACGGGCTACCTACAACAGCAAAAGAACCAAAACCCCCAAAAAACAATAACCAAATAAATA
>NW_015593031.1:0-334 GCF_001515605.1 Sinocyclocheilus anshuiensis | reverse complement strand
ATAGCATTTTATATATAGGCAGGCCTTTTCTGCTTCTGTGATGACGGTATCTGCTGTTTTGAATCCAAGTTACAGAAATTCTAATCTAAATTGGGTCAATTCTTGTATTTCTCAAGTTAGCATTTGGAACAGCTAGGGATCTGGTTGATCAAAAATAGATAGTCAAGTGAATATCTGACAGGGGCACTGTAGACAGATGGCGAGATGCATTGATTTAGATATTATTTATTTCATTTCTTTAACATGCCGACTGTTGCTCGAGGCGATAGCATTGCAATATGCAAACTCAGAGTGAGTTTGATGCTGAGCTTGTAGGCGCCAGAGTTTAGCCGTG
>NW_015593030.1:0-334 GCF_001515605.1 Sinocyclocheilus anshuiensis | reverse complement strand
TGGACTACCATAGAATATCATGGCCTGTATATCCCAGCTAATGCTAATCTAACTTGTCTTCCCAGAATAGTAAAAAAACTTTCATGTTTGTTATATTTTTCTGGCTCATGGTGCCTTCACTGCATGATGATTGAAATTCTAACTGTATTTATTTAATCTGAACATTTTATGGCACAGCTCTGCATGACGACAGGTTTTCAGCCGACGCTTTTCGTCTCACGTGCATCTGATTGACAGATAAACTGTGCGCTGTTATTTCAGTTTCTGTCATTAATGTTGTAGTTAATTCAGCAAAGATTTGACTTCGTACATGCAGTTAAAAAGGTTGCATCAA
>NW_015593029.1:0-333 GCF_001515605.1 Sinocyclocheilus anshuiensis | reverse complement strand
GGTGTTTTGAATCACACTTCGGAGCAGTGTTTCGAAACATCTACGTCAGTTTCGCCTCAGCCATCCCTACATAACTGAAAATTAGACTAATTTTGGACCAATTAGCAATATTTTTCATAGGAAAAGGATGCTACTGTTCAAAAGTTTGGGGTCAGTAAGATTTTCTTCTTTTTTGATAGTAATTAATAGTTTTAATCAGCAAGGATGCATTAAATTGATTGATGCATCACAGCTTCCACAAAAATATTAACATTTTTATGTTGAAACCGTTTTCAGCATAAAAATAAGAAATATTTCTTGAGCAGCAAATCAGCATATTAGCATGATTTCTGA
>NW_015593028.1:0-334 GCF_001515605.1 Sinocyclocheilus anshuiensis | reverse complement strand
ATTCTAAATTGTAATAATATTTTACAATATAACTTTTTAAAGTTATTTATTTTTTCAGTCTTGGTGAGCATGACATACTTGCATTAAAAGTTACATACATATGGTTTTCAGTATTCAGTTTTCAGTATTTTGCCTTGTTTTCTAGTAAAAATAAAATAATTTAAATAATAAATATTTAATAATTTAGTAATACATTTAAATATTTCATCATGTTTATTCATGTCTTATCACCTTTATAAACTATTGTGTTTTAAATATGTTTATATACTTTTAAAATCTTAAAATATTTATATTGTAAAATTAATCCATATATATTGTACAGGATATACTGATA
>NW_015593027.1:0-334 GCF_001515605.1 Sinocyclocheilus anshuiensis | reverse complement strand
CAGCTTCTCTCAATCTCACTGCCATTACCTCTTCTTTATTCTGTTGTAAAAAAGAAGAAAAAACTGTGAAATGAATCCACTGTGAACATACATATATATTCAGCTTTTATTGAATGGCTTATTTTTTGTTATGCTTATTTGAGACCAGAAACACTCAGCATCTACTGCTGCTCTCAAACTGAAGCGCTGAAAACAGGAACTGCTAACCCTATTTAAAGCTAAGACATGAATGAGGAAATGTAACCAAATAATACAAATATGTGGTAATTAGAGGCATATTTTGCTTTTTTGTATCATTTTTATTATTATTTTGACAGATTACTAATGGGATAAA
>NW_015593026.1:0-333 GCF_001515605.1 Sinocyclocheilus anshuiensis | reverse complement strand
CAAGGTCCTGCCCTTTGGGCTGTCCCTGTCGCCCTGTGTCTTCACAAAAGAAGACATTCTCAACTATCTCGACGACTGGCTCATACTAGGTCAGTCTCAGGATCAGTTGTGCGAACACGGGGACTTGATGCTCTCGCACCTCAGCCGTTTGGGCCTTCAGGTCAACTGGGAAAAGCAAGTATGCGTTTCCCCCAGTGAGCTTTCTCGCACAGACACTGTGCAAGGTCAGTGAGGATGAGGAGCAGGTCCTGCTTGTGGTGCCCTATTGGCCCACTCGGACCTGGTTCACAGAACTAATGCTCCTTGTGACAGCCCCTCCCTGGCAGATTCCTC
>NW_015593025.1:0-333 GCF_001515605.1 Sinocyclocheilus anshuiensis | reverse complement strand
GAACCGGTTCGCGGAAAAGAACCGAACTTCCCATCACTAATATGGACTAACCCAACTTTTGGGTTAAACATTTAATTAATTAATTTAACCCAACAGCTGGTTTAGTCCATATTTGAGCCAAAGTTGGGTTGAAAGAACCCAGCATTATTTAAAGTGATAATGTAATGTAGTGAAATGTGTGTTTTGTTTTATTAATATTTATGTAATAAATTAATTACATTTTAAAATTCATAATATAATTAATTAAATATTAAATAAAATATTTAAAATATTAAATAAATAAAGGTAAATATTATTAAAGTATGCATTTGTATAAAGTTATGATTTTTTTTC
>NW_015593024.1:0-333 GCF_001515605.1 Sinocyclocheilus anshuiensis | reverse complement strand
GAACATTATTGCACTTTACTGCCTGGAAGATCCACCTTGTCATAGACAGCCTCACAAGACCTGACAGATGTATTAAGATGTGTGAGACTCAGGCAGAATCTTAAAGACTTTAGCTCAGCTGGGTGCTTGGAAGGCCATGTGCGTGAAGGAAGAGTGTTATTGAGTTTTTGCTTCTTTTTCCCTGAATGCTCCTCATACACAATGGCTATGCGCTTCATCCACAATTTGCTAGTCTGCGCGGAAAATCAAAGCGTGTGAAAAACAGTCACTCCAAAGCCGGAGGGCACAACGATCATCACCAGCATGTGTCATTTTTTTGATCTACAGTTTTTC
>NW_015593023.1:0-333 GCF_001515605.1 Sinocyclocheilus anshuiensis | reverse complement strand
GAAAAATCATAAAAGCACAACCATGACTTGATGAGATATTAATATAGAAAATGTTAATTCCAATATTACCTGCGAACCTTTACAATCAGTAATTGTAATGAACCATTAATTAATGATTTATAAACATTAATAACCTGCGGAAGTGTACCTTAATGTAACGTGAACATATGTGAACCAGTTATTAATGAGTTATAAATGTTAATAATGTCTAAAAATGAACCTTAATGTAAAGTGATCACCTATGAACCATTTATTAATGATCTATAAATGCTAGTAACCTGTGAAAGGGAACCTTAATGTAAAGTGATCACCTGTGAACCATTTATTAATGAG
>NW_015593022.1:0-333 GCF_001515605.1 Sinocyclocheilus anshuiensis | reverse complement strand
GCAGCATCAGTCAGACCCACTGCAAAGAAAAAGGTTTTCCAAGGCAGTGCCCCTGTGTACAGACAGGGCTACGTCCTTCAGATGAGGACCCCCCATGCCCTAACCTGATCGCCACTAGCCCAGTGGTAAAAGCCCCCCAAACCCATCCATACCATTCTGCAGTGTGCATCATGTACATGTGACAATCTCTTTGTCAATCTAGAAACCCACCCAGATGTTTTCAGTTGGGGATTTCCTCTGCTAATGATTCAGTTATGCAATAGTCAATACTCTTGTTGACAAGGCTATGCAGTCGTTCTGATTGATGTTGTTCAAAGGGACTGTTACATGTCA
>NW_015593021.1:0-333 GCF_001515605.1 Sinocyclocheilus anshuiensis | reverse complement strand
GGGACTAAAATCACTGAGAAGCTCTGGTAATACTTTCTTTATCCCGCCTCTCCATGTAAAATTAATCCTGTCTGAATAGGACTTAACAAAGAACACAATCAGGTTCTCACATTTACATGATTTTTCATATGAATATACTAATGTGATGTTTTAATTAGACTGATCACAACTGACTTGTCTTTCTTCAGAGTGAATTTGCAGATGATTGTTGAAATTGCCATTTTCCTCAGTGTGACATGAGGTTTGGCATTTCTTTCCAGAATGAGTTTGCAAATGCCGTTTCATGTTTGTGTGATATGTGAAACTCTTTTCACACTGAAGACACTTGTAAGG
>NW_015593020.1:0-333 GCF_001515605.1 Sinocyclocheilus anshuiensis | reverse complement strand
GAATACTTTCCGTACCCACTGTATATATATATATATATATATTTAGTAGCAATACAATTTAATATAAAATGATAAATTGTTAAAAAATATTTATTATAAATAATATAATAAAAATAATAATTAATCAATCATTATAAGTACATTTGTATTGGATATTTATGTATATACAGTGGTAATGTGACAATTATCATTCAATATATACAAGTCAATTTGTAAGGGCTTTGTATGTTTACACAATATAATATATCAATTGGAAATAAGTACATTTGTATTAGATTTATATGTATATACAGGAGTAATATAATATAATATATAAAAAATAATAATTAATAA
>NW_015593019.1:0-333 GCF_001515605.1 Sinocyclocheilus anshuiensis | reverse complement strand
GGCTTTCCTTTGAATGTACAATAGATCTGTCCAGTTTATTTTCCAGCTGGCCCCAAATTTGCTCGATGGCATTGAGGTCTGGACTTTGAGGGGGCCAGTACATCATTTTAAATGTTCCAGCAGATTCCTTCCGTTGCAGGTAGTTCTGGCAATAGTTCGTTTTATGGGTATTGCAATGGCCAATTCAACAAAAACGTCTCAGGTTACGTGTGTAACCATGGTTCCCTGAGAAGGGAATGAGACACTGTGTCCTCCAGGGGTCGCTATGGAGAACGTCTTCAGCATGACAAGCATATATCTAAAAATGACAATAACATTGGCCGGCGACAGCCT
>NW_015593018.1:0-333 GCF_001515605.1 Sinocyclocheilus anshuiensis | reverse complement strand
TATCTATCTATCTATCTATCTCTGTCTGTCTCTGTCTGTCTGTCTGTCTGTAAATAATGAATCATTTACAGGGGATTTACAGGGATTTATTATTGTTATATTTTATTTTTATTAAATGACTTAAATTATTTGGCATATATAATAACAAATAAGTAGAAATAATATAATAATATATGAACAAATACTATAATAAATTATATTTATTATTTACAATTATAATTCTAATTATTATTATTTATTTTATTTAGTTTTATATGTTTATTTATTAAATGGCTTATTAAATGATTTGGTGGGAAAAGTTTGTCAAATATTAATAAGCTGTTTGTTTTTTAG
>NW_015593017.1:0-333 GCF_001515605.1 Sinocyclocheilus anshuiensis | reverse complement strand
CAGACCTCCTCATTCCGAAAAACTTTGCCTCTAGGACCACTGCTGTCAATCAAATCGTTTGTTAAATAATTGAGAATATGTAAAAAAATGTTTTTCGAGAAAGCACTGCAGTACAATTCTGTGGACTCTATAGGTCAATAATTATCAAAATAAGTATGCCTACTATAGCTATATAGTAGCTATAACTGGGTCGTTTAGAAAAGGGGCCTGTCCAAATATACCCAAATATACCCAAAAGCCTATAAAGCCTAAACGAAACCGCAAAACTTCACAAAATTAGGTTAGCATATGCGACAGGTGATTCTAAACAAGCAAGCAATGTTTTATGGAGAT
>NW_015593016.1:0-333 GCF_001515605.1 Sinocyclocheilus anshuiensis | reverse complement strand
ATTTGGTTGTGTCGTGTTGCTTTAGTTTTTCTCGTTTGTAGCAGTGCAGTTCTTCGTCTTGGTCTTCGTCTCGTCTTCAGAGTTGTTGTACCACTGGGTCGTTTTGGGGATGTTCGTTATGTTTTCGTTTTCCTTGGCGTTTCTTCTGACTGAACGATGATCTGAACTTGAAGTAGGTTTCAGATGGTACAAAAATCAATTCGGTTTCACTTCATACTGTTTGGGGGAAGGAAAAAACAAAAAGGATATTAGATCACACAGATAAGTTACACATTAAATGCATTTACTTCAACAAAAAAGTATATTAATCTATTTCAGGTCCAGTTTATTAAA
>NW_015593015.1:0-333 GCF_001515605.1 Sinocyclocheilus anshuiensis | reverse complement strand
GGTCTCACCTCGTGGTATTGAAGGTGGAAGAGAGTGCTGGTCATTCACTGTCATCAAGGCATCAAAATGGGCAACAAACACTTACAACAGAAAAACAAACATTCAGAAGCTAAAATTAGAGCTGGGCAATATAGCAAAACAATTTATCATGATATAATGTTTCATATCATTCAGTATCGATAATTATTTTAAAAATATTTATAACCTTTCTTAAACAGAGCAGTAGAAAAAATGTTTTTAATTTACCCAATTTATTAAGACAAAAAAAACAACTTATTTTACTTATTATAACAGTCAAACACAAAATAAAATTGAAACAAATATCTCCTTTTT
>NW_015593014.1:0-333 GCF_001515605.1 Sinocyclocheilus anshuiensis | reverse complement strand
CCATAATTTATTTAAAATACATTTATTTCATACTAAGTATACTTTTAAATCGATTAACATATTATTGACATACCACTTAAAACCTACTGATATAAAATTATAATTACATTTATTTGGAGTATTTCTTTATTCCACAATGCACATTTCTTAACATTATGCTTAAATGTGTTTTAATATCACTATTAATAAGGATTGTATAATCTCTGTATATTATCAGTATACTTGCAACAGTTCCACTATAGCACAATCAAATATACATAAGTATATCTTTAGTTAGACAACATTAGCTGTTCCAGTTTAGCAGACTTTAAGTATACCAGTTTAGTATACTAA
>NW_015593013.1:0-333 GCF_001515605.1 Sinocyclocheilus anshuiensis | reverse complement strand
TAACTTAATATTTTTCGTCTTAAACCATATTATATCTGATCAGCAACTTCTCATTAATGAGTGAATGTGAAAAAGAAAATTGAAGGTTTTGCATGTTATTATTGCATGTACCCCTTTTTATTAATTAAAAATAAGTGAAATTCTTTGAAATTACACCTTAACCACACCAAAAAAATATAATGCAATATATATTTATATTTTTTTCAGTATTGATGAGACATTTTATTTGAATATATCATTGTATGTAATTTATAAGAACATATAATCTGAGAATTTCCGGTAATAACGCCATTGGAATGAATGGAATTTAATTAAATTCCTTTGAATTTATAA
>NW_015593012.1:0-333 GCF_001515605.1 Sinocyclocheilus anshuiensis | reverse complement strand
TGTATTGTTAAAAGCGCTATATAAATAAAGCTGACTTGACTTGACAGTATATAATATATATTTGTATACTAGACAAGCAAAAGAAAAAAAAACTTGAGCAATATCAATTTGTCAATATAACTTGCGCAATATCACTTGTGTTGTCCATTATTTTGAATAATAATAATAATATTGAATGATAATTTATAAATTGTGTCTGTGTGTAATCTAATATGTAAATCTAATATTAAAATATTATATATAAAATATGACATATATTATAAATAAAACTATAAATTATATAATAAATAATTTTTTTATAAAATATTTATTAAAATAATAATTTATTATTAA
>NW_015593011.1:0-333 GCF_001515605.1 Sinocyclocheilus anshuiensis | reverse complement strand
TGTCATGCCAGCCTGTTTTTCCCCCACGGGGTAGTTTTTGTTGTTTTATTTTACTATTAAAAGCCCTAATTCCTCCTGCAATTGAGTCCTTGCCTCATCCCTCTACCCAAACCTTGACAGTACGAACTGGCCAAAAATGAGGACTCAGCGGAGGATGGGCTTGCACCGTCCACCAGCCTCCACTCTCTCCAGCCCCCACTACCAGTGCATGCTCCAATTTAAGACTTTGAGCTCCCTCTGTCAACAGGGGACTGACGTGAGGGATTTTGCCCTGGCGTTCTGCGGTGTTGCAGAGGGGTTGGGGTTTAATGATGCGGCCCTCAAGGACCTCTT
>NW_015593010.1:0-333 GCF_001515605.1 Sinocyclocheilus anshuiensis | reverse complement strand
TTAAGTTATAAAGTTCGAACTAGGAGATAAACTTGCATTTGCAAGGAAAAAAAAAAAAGTCAGAATTGTGAGATAACATTGGTAAATGTTATGTAAAATGTTTAAATAGTATTTCATGCTTTAACTGCATGGCTAATACAATATGTCCCCTATGTAAACATTAATTAGACCTATTGTTTAAATCTAAATTATGCATTAAAAGTAGAGTAATCATAGCAGGTTTCATCCATAGTGTATCCGTTTAAACATCTGTGTTTAGCTTCAAATGGCGTCTTTGACGACAGTGTCATATACAAATTATTTGCATTCCGATTCTGACATCCAAAGGCACAA
>NW_015593009.1:0-333 GCF_001515605.1 Sinocyclocheilus anshuiensis | reverse complement strand
TTAAATGGACGTGGAGTTGATGGTGAGGGTCTCGGAGCAGAGTAAAGATGGTTGAGGAGTGTGAGTACCGAGTACCAACTGGACTTGGTAGATGGTTTTGGTTGCTGTGGTCGGGAGGTTGAGCTGGTGGTAGAGGCTCCCGGAGATGAAATTCCCGGCTGACCCGGAATCGAGGAGGGCATGTACTGGAATTGAGACATCGGAAGCAGTAAGCCTAACAATAGTGGTGAGGGGCTGCATATTTACAATTGCTGGCTTAACAACACTCACCATAGGTCGAGGAGGACAAATTGGGCAGGACAAGATTACATGCCCAGCAGCTCCACAGTAAAG
>NW_015593008.1:0-333 GCF_001515605.1 Sinocyclocheilus anshuiensis | reverse complement strand
TTGAGTCAAATATGGACTAACCCAACCGTTGGGTTAAATTTTTACTTTAAATTTTTAACCCAAAAGTTGGGTTAGTCCAAATTTAACCCAAAGTTGGGTTGAAATAACCCAGCATTTTTTAGGGTGTGACCTAACTGAATAATCACCTATATTCAGACAAACAGTCTGTCTGTATAAATGTCATCAGACCTCTATTGCTGCCTCTAAAAATACACACCGTTAAAGGATTAGGAATATGATGTGTGTCATTCAAGGAGGTAATGTCTAATTAAAAACTCAATTCCGAGGAGCATTTGGCAGAACGCTGAGAAATAAAACAGACCCTGAAAGCTG
>NW_015593007.1:0-333 GCF_001515605.1 Sinocyclocheilus anshuiensis | reverse complement strand
GAAGGGCAATTCTATCCCTGGAGTTGGTCAGATGGCAAAATAAAGTATCCGATGTATATAATTTCCTGTCTCATAATTACTTCCAATTCTACTTCTAGTCTGTTCACTCTAACCGAACTGTTGTCAGAAGTGGGATTTGAAGCCATTTGGAAACCAGAATTCTCAACAACTGAGAAGGTTGATATGTTTTCAGTCTGGCGCCTTAGACCTCTTGGCCATTCTGACACATTTACGCAAGAATGTGAAGGGCTATTCTATAACTTGATTTGGTCAATTGGCAAATTAAGTATCCAAAATATATCATTTACTGTCTCATAATTACTTCAAATTCTA
>NW_015593006.1:0-333 GCF_001515605.1 Sinocyclocheilus anshuiensis | reverse complement strand
TGGAGGATGACCATCCTTTGTGCTCTTCAGGACAATGGTCCGAAAGGTTGGGGTCAACACTGGACCCCTGAGACCCTCCCATTCCTACCGCCCGCATGCAGACCTCTGCCCCATGAACTCTGACCCTGTCCGTATTGTGTGCCTAAAAATAATAAAATCTGTTCCGGCAGACTGTTCTGTTATGCGTATTGTATGTAGGGCTCTTTCTTTGAAACTCTCGCTCTGATTCTTAGCATTTAAATCAAGATTACACCAAGATTATGTGGGATTCTACTGGCAGATGGTGCTTTTTTTTCTCCATAAAGCTGAGTGGAGCCAGGAGCTGGCTGGGCT
>NW_015593005.1:0-333 GCF_001515605.1 Sinocyclocheilus anshuiensis | reverse complement strand
TGCTCCCAGTGAAAAGAGCTTCTGAAAACATCAACACAAACATTCAGGTTTGGACAAATGCATAAAATAAATACATTAACATTGAATACCAAATAATAGCTCGGACCTACACAAAAAGCACAACTGAGGCTGAAGCATATTAAAAATAAACATTTTTAATTAATAATTTGATTCATCATGTCTCACTGTCAGTTTCACTGACAATCACTTAAAATGTTATTAAGGTTTTATGTTTCTACAGTAACACTTTATTTTAAGGCCTATTCTAACTATTAACTAGTTGCTTACTAGCATGCATATTCCTAGCATATTGGCTGTTTATTAGTACTTATA
>NW_015593004.1:0-333 GCF_001515605.1 Sinocyclocheilus anshuiensis | reverse complement strand
TGTAGTTAATATTTGCATCATTAATGATTTATCTTATCCACCCGCAAATAATCAGAATGCATTTTTTATAAATGCATATAACCGCCATCCGCGCATCACTAGTATACGGTAAAGTGGACATAATACAGTATAACAGGTTTAATAACATTCCTTTTCCTGTAACAAAAAGTATTGAACATTTAAATACATTACAGCAATACACAAAAATGTTAAAGTAAACAAATGTTTACAAATCAGAAAAGTATTCTTAAAATGCTTTTAAAAATCTGATTTCTATTTTGAAGTGCTCACGATAACAATATCGTGCATGTTCATTATCATGATATATCGCAT
>NW_015593003.1:0-333 GCF_001515605.1 Sinocyclocheilus anshuiensis | reverse complement strand
ACGTAGATCCTGACAACTTCAGGGTAAGTTAATAATAATGTTCATTACCAAGACTTGTTCTGACCTCAGTGTTCATGCCTCCCGTCTGTCTATATGACACTGCCCTTGTGTCCTCCCACAGCTTTTGGGTGACTGCTTAACCGTCGTTGTTGCTGCTCAACTGGGCGCTGCATTCACACCTGAGGTCCAGGCCGCTTTTCAGAAATTCCTCGCCGTCGTGTTCTCCTCCCTTCGAAGACAGTACCACTAGAAACAAAACCTGCTTTTACTGTTACACAGAGGATCATCTGATGTTTAAACAAAAGAACATGTTCTTCTGAGTTGAAGCAAATA
>NW_015593002.1:0-333 GCF_001515605.1 Sinocyclocheilus anshuiensis | reverse complement strand
GTGCTGCTCGCGTTATCCTTTCCCAATAAAGCAAAGTTGTTTTGCACCGAATACTTATCTCATCATACTTTATCATTTTAGTACTTTCATTCATGTCCAAAATGTTAACTGGTCTGTAGGAACGGCATGTTGTCGCGTCACTGACAGAGAGAGCGGAGGACAGTTGCTCGACCTCTCCAGAATGTATTCAGGTGAGATATGTCTGAAAAAAGAGGACTATTTTAAGGCAGTGTTTTCTTAATTGGGACTATACTTACAAACCATGTCCACACTAAATTGATTGTAGTTCTGTACCCTTTAAGCTTTAAACACATTTGTTGTCTTTTCTGAAAG
>NW_015593001.1:0-333 GCF_001515605.1 Sinocyclocheilus anshuiensis | reverse complement strand
GTCATTCAGTTGGATATTCTGACTTTTGATTAGTTTACCACGTTTTAAGACAGCCGTGGCACATTTATCTAAGCAAATTCCATTTTGATGTCATCACTGAACTCTTTGACAATAGTGAGACCTTGCTTTAGTTGAGTCTCATCCTTTGCAAGCAGTTTCAAGTCGTCCATGTAGAATAGATGGCTGACTTTATTGTACATGTCGACTTCAAATCCAATACCTTGTCTATTTAGCATGTTAGTGGTATTAATGCTAAGCAGAACAGAAGGGAAGACAAGGAGTCGCCTTGGAATATACCTCGTTTAATTGCAATGCAACCCGTCTTGATATGAC
>NW_015593000.1:0-333 GCF_001515605.1 Sinocyclocheilus anshuiensis | reverse complement strand
TTGAATGTGTTTGAATGTATTTTCATTTGCCGGGATGATAGAATTAACGCCATTACGTGATGACATAAAAGAACCGGTGAACCGTTTTTTTTAACCGGTTCATTGAAAGGAACTGTCCGAAAGAACCAGTTCGCGGAAAAGAACTGGACTTCCCATCACTAATCCAGAGGTGTGAACTGCACTGAATTTATAAGGCCTCACATCAGTGACCCGCCTGGGCTTTTTGAGTTTTTGGCTTTTGTCTCTTGGCTCTGCTCTCATCACCCTTCCGGGGCCGGTGCAGCCGCACCTGGCAGGCCTCAACTACAGCCATGCCTTCACTTTCCATCTGGG
>NW_015592999.1:0-333 GCF_001515605.1 Sinocyclocheilus anshuiensis | reverse complement strand
TAGTAAGTACATGTAGTTAATTAATATTCCTCAGTACTTAAATGTTACACTGTAACAAGGACATTTTTTAAAAAAGTGTAACCGAAGACAACAATAAGAAGTTCTTCAGCTGTTTACATTGTGTTGGACTCATTTAAAAAATAACAGCTGCAGACGAGCATCATGACTTCTGCGTTTACCTGCTCACAGGATGCTCTCTTTCTCTTTACCATGGTAAGTGTGCGTGTCTGTCTGTCTGTCTGTCTGTGTGTGTGTGTATGTTGCTCGCTCTTTCAAATTGCCTGTCATGTCCTGTGGAGCGTGGAGAGGCTGACTCGCCTCACACACACACAC
>NW_015592998.1:0-333 GCF_001515605.1 Sinocyclocheilus anshuiensis | reverse complement strand
TTCTTAGATGTCTGGCAGATGACTTCCTGTCACTATCTACATGAACACATTCACCCAAGACCTGTCATCATTGCTAATGAAGTCAACATGTTTCTCTCATATGTTTCTCCTAGCTGCGGCCTGTTCAACTGGATTTTGTTCCATAAAGAAAATGGGAAACTAACCTGGTTGAGGGAAGGCTAACTGTCCGACTCTCTGGCAGGCTTCAATATTATTTGACTTTATTAACCACTATCAGTCCAAAAATTAAACTATTCTCCATAAACCAGCTGAAGTTCAGAGCAGGAGGTTTTGAATCGCTGCTCAGTATGCAGTCTTTGTGAGGTGTTATTA
>NW_015592997.1:0-333 GCF_001515605.1 Sinocyclocheilus anshuiensis | reverse complement strand
GAAAATACCCACAAAAGATTATTTAAAGCTGTTTTTGTGTTAAATGAGAAAGTATCAAATATACATTACAAATTGTAGCTTTAGGAAGAACTATTTTATTTGATTCAACATAAAATTGATTAAACATAAACTCTAAGGCCACTCTATGAATGGGCCTTTAAATCATCGATTCACACAGTTTGTTCAAAACACAGATTCATTCAGAAACTAAACACTGCTGTGCTGTGTTGCTCAGAGACGCACAACGATTCTGCTATGGCTTTAAAGGTTATATGTTCTCTGCAAAACTGAGCAAAAACACATAATATTGTGTTTAAAATATAACACAATATC
>NW_015592996.1:0-333 GCF_001515605.1 Sinocyclocheilus anshuiensis | reverse complement strand
ATCATGTGACACTGAAGACTGGAGTAATGATGCTGAAAATCAAGCGTTGCATCACTGGAATAAATTACATTTTAAAATATAATACATTTGAAAACAGCCATTTTAATTTGTAATAATATTTTATAATATTTCTGTAGTTACTGTATCTTTTATCAATTAAACACAGCCTTCAAAAACTAAAAATAAATAAATAAATAAATCTTGCTGACCACAAACTTTTGAACAGTAGTCTAGGTAACTATTCTAATATTCGAACTATTTTATTAGAACTTTTGGGAAGGTAGTTCCATTATTTTGTTTTATTTTATTTTATTTTATTTTATTTTATTTTAT
>NW_015592995.1:0-333 GCF_001515605.1 Sinocyclocheilus anshuiensis | reverse complement strand
TTGCTTAGACACTAAAAGTGGTACTTGAGGCCCACTCAGTGAAACGGTTCACTCATATACCTAATCTTTTGACCAACTCTTCAAAACTGCAAGCACATTACGTGCTTTAAACTCAGTGTTATTGTAAAACAACTTTCTGCAAAACACAGTGTCTACATTACACACATCCTTCAAAACTAACAGCTCTTTTTTTTCATTTGGGAAACACTGCCATTTAAATGCCACACTCATTTACTGAAGACCTACTGCCAGTGATCATGTGTGAAAACACTTATACATAATTTGTTAACTTAGAAATCAAAACTCAGTGTTTTGAGAAAGAAATTATTTTTA
>NW_015592994.1:0-333 GCF_001515605.1 Sinocyclocheilus anshuiensis | reverse complement strand
GACCGCACACAAAATCTAGTCGCACAGGCAGAAAAAATGGTCGCAGTCTGGAGCCCTGCGTTACAATAATATTCTATTTCAAATAAATGTTCTTTTTTAATGTTGCATTCATCAATAAATCCTTGAAAAAAAATTATGGTTGCTAAAAAAATATTAAGCCACATAACAGTTTTTACCATTGATAAGAAATGTTTATTGAGCACCAAATCAACATATGATTTCTGAAGCATCATATGACACTGAAGACTGGAATAATGGCTGCTAAAAATGTAGCTGTCATTACAGGAATAAATTACATTTAGCATATATTAAAATAGAAAACTTTTTTTTTTT
>NW_015592993.1:0-333 GCF_001515605.1 Sinocyclocheilus anshuiensis | reverse complement strand
CCCTGGGCTATACGGGGGATCAGGAGCCCTCCCTGGGCTGAACTGAGGAACAGGAGCCCTCCCTGGGCTTAACTGGGGAACAATAATAGAGAAGCGCAGGAGACTCTGAAACACAGTAACATCAGACAGTAGTTATTCAGAGGGAAAAGCACTGGGGGTGGTTGCTAGGGCGTTGCTATGGACTAAAAGATCATGATTACAAGGCCAGTGCATTAATGAATTAATTCCCATATGGCCAATAAATAAATAAATAATTTAAAATCTATTCTAAATATATATAGTTTACAATGAAGTTCAAAGAAATATATTTTTAAAATAGAAAATATATTTAGT
>NW_015592992.1:0-333 GCF_001515605.1 Sinocyclocheilus anshuiensis | reverse complement strand
TTTGTTGTTATTGTGAGTGCACACAAATAAACGTAGAGTCTTTACGGATTCGAAAGATGTATTACTTTTACCTGTATGACCAAAAATGAGGGAGTATTTTAGGAGCAAGTGATCGCACCGACGCCTCCATCTGTCCTGCAGTGATCGCTGGTGTTCAGCTTCCTCGCTCCGAACAGACACAATAGCGCACATTTCTCTAGGTCAACATTATATTGAGCGGCCATGTAAAGTTGCTGCTAATAACACATTTCAGATAAAAAGCCATATTTGAGGTCTATGAATGATAGGTGAGCGTTTGGATCTGTCCGTCACGGACTGCCTGTGGATATTTTT
>NW_015592991.1:0-333 GCF_001515605.1 Sinocyclocheilus anshuiensis | reverse complement strand
TTCCCCCGCCCTGGGCACCAACAGCCCCTGGAACAGCAAAGCTCCTTCCAGCCAGGAGAGCAAAAATGACAACCCCACCTCACAGTCATCGCAGTAGAAGTGTTAGGGGCTAGCGAAAGGCTCGAGGACCCCTCGCTCGCAAGACCCGGTCCTAGACTTCTGCTTTGACGAGTCCTCAATTGGCCACACGTGAAATTGGCCCCCCTCCTCCTCTGTCGCCGTCAGACATTCCGTTTTGTTGATTCTTTTGTTTCTTTGAGAGTCGTTTTCCAACATGTCTCGATCAGGCTTAGCGATCAGGCTGTGGGTTATTGTTCCAACCTCGGGTCTCTC
>NW_015592990.1:0-333 GCF_001515605.1 Sinocyclocheilus anshuiensis | reverse complement strand
TATATATATACAGTGTGTAAAATAGATTTAGTAATCCTTTAGTGGCTGTTAAAGATGTTTATTTAAAAAAGATGAGCACTAATGGAACAACAGATGTTCTCAACGGTGAACGGCCACTTTTCATAATCAACACTTTATGTATCATGCATTTGATATAGCTCAGCTATTCCATATATGATAATTAAGTGAGCTTGGTTCATAAAATGGGGTAAAACTAGAATTAATTATCTAAATAATTAAGGAGCCAATCGTACAAATATTACACATTAGCAATTAGCCTATTTTATCCCAGTGGATGCTGGTCTCCGTAATGGAAAGACGTAGAGAGTGGGG
>NW_015592989.1:0-333 GCF_001515605.1 Sinocyclocheilus anshuiensis | reverse complement strand
TTATGTCTTTTTTATCTCTCAATAAAAAAAAATAAAAAAAACACCATGGAATAAAAAAAAGGAATAAACCAAATAAAAAGTTAATTGTGACTTTTTAATCTCAAAATTTTGACTTTTGACATAAATATAAGTTCACTCAGCATTATTTAGTTCAACAATATTTAACACAACTAGACAAATTAAGTATGATCATTAGCTCACAACTCTGACTTTTTTTCTTGGAATTACGAGTTTGCATCTTGACACCTGGCAATTTGTTTTTCCCTCCGACCTCCATGGAATAATAATTCTGAGATAAAAAAAAGTCTGAATGATATATATATATATATACAG
>NW_015592988.1:0-331 GCF_001515605.1 Sinocyclocheilus anshuiensis | reverse complement strand
GGTCTATGAGTAGCTCCAGCTTCATTAATCATCAGTACTGGGCTTAGCATCAAACCCCCGCCCCGTCTCCTCCTGCACAACCCCTCGGATTACCCTGCGCTGCTGCTGAAATGTCAGCCCAAATCTGAGTCTCCATGCAGATAATAATTTCAATAATATTTCTCCATTTGTGGCCTCCTTGCCAGGGGAATAACGCTCCCTTCTCAGTCAGGTAGTGTAAGTCTGCCGTTGCTGGAAATGCTTGACTCTGAGCCAGATGGCTTAGCTGCACTCACAGCATATGTTCAACAAGATCTCTCTCTCTCTCTCTCTCTCTCTCTCTCTCTCTCTC
>NW_015592987.1:0-333 GCF_001515605.1 Sinocyclocheilus anshuiensis | reverse complement strand
TGGTGTTTATGCAGTGAGACTTGTGTGTCAGAGCCAACTGTGAAGTGTCCCTTTTCCCTCAGTCTGGCTCCCTTCTATAATTATGACATCCTCCAGATGTCACCTCTCCATCCTGTGAGCCCTCCTGCACTGCCTGCCAATCACACCATATTTTTTCCCCCGATTCTGTTGCCATCTCTTTTGACTTGGAATTTCCTCTCCCGCATTTGTAAAATCTTTATTTCACCTTTTTTTTTTTATCATTTTCATAAATCAGGTATGTTGTTGTTCTTGCTTCCATTGAAGCACAGGTGAAGTTCTGAAATTCAAATATAATTTGATAATAATATAATA
>NW_015592986.1:0-332 GCF_001515605.1 Sinocyclocheilus anshuiensis | reverse complement strand
CACACACACACACACACACACACACACACACACACATGCATACACGCAGTGGGACAGAGGGATACACTCCTGGGAGAGCAGGATGGGATCAGTGCCATCAGTAGCTTGTGGAGTCTCAGTGGTGAAATACACACACTCATAAAGAGCTAACTGTTCAGGTGTACAACTATGCAGAGCAATGATTTCCCTTGTGCGTGTGTGTGTATTATAGGAGGAATTTGTGTCGAGTGTTTAAAGCTGGATTTGTGGGTCGGAGGAGTCCGACTCTGTGTGCACATCTGTTGAGAATTAGAAATCGAAACCTATTTACAGAGCTTATGTACGTAAACTCA
>NW_015592985.1:0-333 GCF_001515605.1 Sinocyclocheilus anshuiensis | reverse complement strand
CCAACCGCTGGGTCAAAACAACCCAATAGCTGGGTTTGTCCCTTAACCCAGCCCTGGGTTATATTTAACCCAGCATTTTTTAGAGTGTATGAATTATGACTGGTATGAAGCAACAGTTTAAAGTTAAATGGCTTAATGATTTATTAAATTTATTTTTTTACCAACATACAGCAAGCCACTTTGCAGTGGCTTGCTGTATGCCACTCAGCAGGCACTTTGACCTGCCTAAGTTACAGGATCACATTAATTAAATGCATGTTTTTTGTCTCTGTGGTCTAGAAGTGGAAAGTATACTGCTTCAAGAGATCTGTGAGAACACTGATGGATCGATAT
>NW_015592984.1:0-332 GCF_001515605.1 Sinocyclocheilus anshuiensis | reverse complement strand
GTGCCGGTACTGCGTACCGGTGCGTACCGGCCCACTTCAAGCACTATATATATATATATATATATATATATATATAAAACACTGGATTTGCATATATTCTCAAATAACTGCAGACTGTTTTCTTCTATACATACATTTATAAATGTATACAATTTTTCATGCATCTTTTTTGACTAAACTATTGTTTTAACAACCCAACTGATAATCATCAAGTTGATCATGATTAAAAATTAGATGCTGCACACACACGCTTGGAGTAAAAGCAAGCCTAATCAAATTCAGATCACTGTTTTGCAACAGCATGGTGGCCATAATTTATGCCTCAATCTCGG
>NW_015592983.1:0-333 GCF_001515605.1 Sinocyclocheilus anshuiensis | reverse complement strand
TAAAAGAAGCAAATGTTAAATGCAAAATTTTCAACTTTGGTGTACCCGGTTAAATATACCTTGTAACTGTTTGGGGGGAAAAGTTTCATATTGTCTGTAGAAAAATAAATAATTTATATGTCATCATGAAAATGTTGTTATTATAAATAATAAATCATTTGTATTGACTTCATAAATGCATTTACAAAACAATAAAAATCACCTGCGCAACGAACACCCCACAACTCGTTGCATCTTGCTGCACTGTATGGTCAATGGTGCTTGGTTTCCATTTTATATTCAACCAGTCCCTTTTGGCATGTAAATTGAATCGTGTCTTGAAATATTGTCTAA
>NW_015592982.1:0-333 GCF_001515605.1 Sinocyclocheilus anshuiensis | reverse complement strand
GTACATGTAACGTGTAACAAGGATACCTTAAAATAAAGTGTTACCCATTTGTTTTGTAAATTTAGAGTAGAAATAGCAAATACATTGTATGTAAATTATTATTTTTAATGCAAAAATGCAATTTGTCTTGCTGTACTGATACCTTGTATTGGATGCTTAATTAAAAATACTTTTTAAATGTTTTATTTAATCCCATAATAACAAAAAGAGGCATTTGCACATCACATTAATAATAACCTCATTAACATTGCAAACGAAAATGAACTTGCATAAACTGCAGATCCTTTATGTATTCTTTAAAGGGGTCATATGATGCGATTTCAAGTTTTCCTT
>NW_015592981.1:0-333 GCF_001515605.1 Sinocyclocheilus anshuiensis | reverse complement strand
GCATGTTTGTCAGTTATTAATTTGATTTAATTTAATTTGGAAAACATCTTCAGCAAGTTTCCTGCTGCTCGCTTTGAAGTGACAATATTACATAATAAAGCCCAATTAAATATAAATCACAGCGGGTCCTCTGTCGGCATTTGTGTGATTGTGTGATGTTTTTAGAGCATATTTGATCATTCTCTTTGCCTGTTTTCCTAACAGACCTCATCTGGTTTAATTGAATAGTTTCTCTTGCTGCGTGTGTGTCTCTCATTGTTGTCGTTGCCCACCAATCATCCTTGTCTACTTCCTTGAGCACGTAATGCATGCAGTAAATTATTTAGACCAAAT
>NW_015592980.1:0-333 GCF_001515605.1 Sinocyclocheilus anshuiensis | reverse complement strand
TTCAGTCCCCAAAACGCCGTTGTCATGTAAACGAACAGTCAAAACACATAAAAAGTATCCCGTTTTTGGATGAAAACATTGTGTAAACGGCCCCTAAATCTACTACACGTAAATTATCTCTTTTCTGATTTACTGACATTTTTGTATGTGAAATCCTCAAGCGTAGTTCACAGTCATTCATAGAAGTCATAAGCAGTCATGTTACCGTCACATATAGTTGTGAGTATGGGAGGTGCCAAAAGAAAATTTAAAAAAATCGGCTCGCTTGCTTACAGGTTTGCCAAGCTTCTCCTCCGACTTCCTGCATTGCGTTCCATTGGCCTTAAGTGTCTG
>NW_015592979.1:0-333 GCF_001515605.1 Sinocyclocheilus anshuiensis | reverse complement strand
GTGAAGCCATTGACAGATCTGCTCTCACAGACCAAAGATCCTCAGCTTAGTAAGTTCTGTCAAAACAAAGAATGATGGAGGGTAGGAACTTTTTGTTTTGAGTCAATTGCTGAGACTTTCATGGTATACTGACAGTAATAGAAGCATTTTACAATTGACAGACATTTAGTTTACATTTGATCAATTTGTGCCTTCATTCGGTTGCTATTGTGCTATGCTCTTAATTTTTCATTCTATGCAGTCTGTTTAATTTTCCTTTTGTGTTCTAAAGTTTGGGTTGTCAATTTTTATATATATATATTAGGGCTGTCATCGTTAACGCGTTAACGCATG
>NW_015592978.1:0-331 GCF_001515605.1 Sinocyclocheilus anshuiensis | reverse complement strand
TTCTATGGCATCGTGAAGCACCTTTATTTTTAAGAGTGTATAAGGGTCTTAGTAAATGAAGTAAATCAATCGTTTAGGCATCTGTGCATGTTGTTTTTAATGTAATTTGTACTGTCATTTTTTGGTTTTCTGAGTAAATTCATCTGTGTTGATGTGCAAATAAGTTTACTGTGTTTTCCCATGACATTCGTCTGTATGTACGTTTCTGTGTGTGCTCAGGGGCACGTCAGGTGTTTACACACACACACACACACACACACACACACACACACACTGTAGATGCAGTGACTTTGGTGCCTCCAGTGGCAGATTTATGACGGTGTCTTTTAAA
>NW_015592977.1:0-333 GCF_001515605.1 Sinocyclocheilus anshuiensis | reverse complement strand
ACATGAATGGAGGTGACGGATTTACTCGTTCTGATGGCAAATCAGTCATTCTCTGCACCAAGTTTTCTACATGCAACACATCTTTGGATGTAGGAAGCAACAGTTCTACTGATTCCTGGAATCCAATAACCATGAGATCTAATCTCGTTAATGGTGAATCATTTTCCTTGATGTTTGACCTTTTCGTGAAAATGTGCAATGATCATTCTCGTGACAGGGTGATTCTTTGGAATAATGGCAGGATATTTTGAAGACTCTGGATAATCAGATTGGCGAAGCCTACCTCCCACTTTAACCTCCTGGGGTCGACGGTGGCGCCGGCGCCACCACGTG
>NW_015592976.1:0-333 GCF_001515605.1 Sinocyclocheilus anshuiensis | reverse complement strand
TAGATACAAGACTGACTTACTACAGGTTAGATTTTGCCAATATCTCCCTTACAGTATGTACAGTACACAAATATCTTTTTAGAAAACTATTCACCAAAAGGGTTTTTTTCATGTTCCACAGGTTGTAGTTAGAGCCCTGCACAGGCCTCAAACATAGGCCCTAGCCCGGCCCTGGCCCGAGACACTCAGGCCCTAGCCCAGCCGTGTCCGACAGCTTATCAGAATTACCGGTCCGAGCCCGACCCGAGCCAGTCTTTTTCCCCCTTCTCCCAAAACAGCTTACTACTCTTTCCGCTATTAAAATAGTTCAGTTTTGTATGTAATGTCAAAGTG
>NW_015592975.1:0-333 GCF_001515605.1 Sinocyclocheilus anshuiensis | reverse complement strand
TCTCTCGCTCTCTCTCTCTCTCTCTCTCTGTGTGGCCTCCATCGCATCCACATGGTTGGAGTCTGTGCGTGTGAGACTCCAGCACGATGATGTGTTGATGTGTAAAAACAACCCCGTGAACTTTAATGAGTGTATAAAAGCAGCATCACGCGCACGCCTCGTAACAGTAAAGTCACGCATCGCGCTCGGGCGAAGGTTAATGCTCATTAACGGAGGAATAAAACCCGACATTAAACGGGCGATAAAGTCTCGTTAAGACGTGTTTGACAGCAGGATACATAAGTGTGTTAAATTCTGTGAGAAAAACAATGTCACATCAAACCACTTGGGTTA
>NW_015592974.1:0-333 GCF_001515605.1 Sinocyclocheilus anshuiensis | reverse complement strand
CCCTGCCCCCATGAGAGGACAGGGGACAGAGGCTCGCTTTGGGAAGTGACCGTTACACACTGAGGGGATCAAAATGAAAGAGTCATGTGATTGTGTGTGCGTGCAAGGAGGGGCAGACTCCCATGTGGGGTGTGAGACAGGTCTTGATGAAAGTTAGAGGTTTGTGGCAATCTTGCGGGAGACGGATAAGTCTGAGAGACCATGGGGTGTGAGATGTGCATGGAGAAGAAATGTCAAGGTGATAGATGGTGCACAAAACAAGCTCTGACTGCTTTAACCGAAACAAAGAAAGGGAAGAGAGATTAGACTGAGAGTGACAGAGGGACAGATTTG
>NW_015592973.1:0-333 GCF_001515605.1 Sinocyclocheilus anshuiensis | reverse complement strand
GCATAACCAGTGTATCGAGAGAGTGGGCCCCATAGGGGGGATGGATGGAGAGATGTCGCTGCGTGTTATAGCTGTTAATATTAACATTCCTGTTGGTTTAAATGGTCGGCCATCGGGAGTCCCCTTAAAATGCGGGGCCCCAGGCATTTGCCTGTCTTGCCTGCCCCATTGCTAGGCCTCTGCTACCATCAGGTGCTTTTTGATGCTTTGACGGAAAATGCATAGTTGTTTTTTTTGCATAGTTTGTCCAAGGCTTTTTATTTTAAATACGTTTTATCTTTATTGTATAAAATAGAATTAGAATTCATTTAGATACTAATTATACACTATTTG
>NW_015592972.1:0-333 GCF_001515605.1 Sinocyclocheilus anshuiensis | reverse complement strand
TTCCTGTATTATTTTAGTGTATTTTGTTACAAATATCTTAATTAACAAAATAATAAATGATAATAATAACTGCAATTTTATCTCTCTCTATCATGTCCACAAAAGAAAAACTTCATAACATACTGACCTGATTTCAGAGGAATACCCCAGTTTGAAATCATGCCATCTTCCACAGCATTTCTGTATTTAAACTGTAACATAAATAACCCTTAGAACTGCATGTGCACATTTTCTATTATTTTTACAATATGAGTCAATTAACCGAGTTTGAGGGATGGATGAGACTCAAAATGTTCATTTTACTGAGGAAGTTAAGAAGGGAATGTTGGGAAG
>NW_015592971.1:0-333 GCF_001515605.1 Sinocyclocheilus anshuiensis | reverse complement strand
GCACACACCTGAACTGAATGACGGTTCCACTGAGAAAAACTCAAAAAGGGGAAACATGCAAACTGAAGCAAAGTCCAAACTGAATGAGACTGTCACAGTCTGTCTGTCTGTCCGTCTACACAAATATTTGTCTTGGTTTTAGAGAACAGAATGAAGTAATCAGCAGCATTCAGTAATCCAGTCACTGTGTTTGACTCGTTTAGTTCAGAGTCACAAGCGCACTCTCTGTGTTTATTAATGGTGTTGAACATCTGTTGTTCTCGCTCAGGTCCGAGTCACATGTCTCTGTATCTGCGTCCTCACGCCGGAGTGTCTCTGAGCGGCTGGTCGTTC
>NW_015592970.1:0-333 GCF_001515605.1 Sinocyclocheilus anshuiensis | reverse complement strand
ACCTTCAGCTGATTCTCATTCACTGACCATGACTGGTGTAAAATTAGTTATGCAGTCTGACGTGAAAGAGCCGCCAAGCTTTCGTGGAGATGGCACAGATAAACTTTCTATCCACGAATGGGAAGAGCAAATTGATGTCTATCTAAGGAAGAGAGGTGTGACCACAGGAGAGCAGGCTCAGGAAATGATGTCAAGACTTGGAGGGAGAGCAAGAGACATAATCAAAGTCACGTTACGCAGTAACCCATCATTAAAACCTGGTGAAGACCCAAGAGTTATTATTGACATATTAAAGCAACACTTTAGTGAACTGACGTATTCTGCAATGCCGCT
>NW_015592969.1:0-333 GCF_001515605.1 Sinocyclocheilus anshuiensis | reverse complement strand
TTTTTTTTCTTGGGGCATGATGAGCCCTCGGCCAATCTTGTATCCAAGGTACTTGGCTTCCGTAAGGCCGAGGTGACACTTCCTGGGGTTGGCTGTGAGGCCAGCCCGTCGAAGCTCCATCAACACCCTCTGCAGACGTTCCAGGTGGGTTTCCTAGCACTCCGAGTGAATTATGACATCGTCCAGGTAAGCCGCGGCATAGGCTTGGTGAGGCCGGAGCAGGATATCCATCAGCCATTGGAACGTGGCAGGTGCCCCGTGCAACCCGAAGGGAAGAACCCGGTACTTCCAGTGGCCACTGGGGGTGCTGAAGGCTGTCTTCTCCTGGGAGCT
>NW_015592968.1:0-333 GCF_001515605.1 Sinocyclocheilus anshuiensis | reverse complement strand
GGTATTTGTAGTAAAACTGTGGTTATACAAATGGTAATCAATACGACAAAAAAAAAAAAAACATGGTTCATTTTCTTTAGGGATTTGTATCTGTGTATACTTACTTCCTTTTTTCTTTGTTTTGTTTTTATGACTGTACAGCCTTAATGTTTTGTACTGTTTAAAAAATATATGAAAAAAAGAATCGCGATCTGTGCTTCGAAGTTCCGATCTAAATCAAAAGATTCTCGAACCCACTCTGAAGTTCCGATCTAAATCAAAAGATTCTCGAACCCACTCTGAAGCTCCGATCTAAATCAAATGATTCTCGAACCCACTCTGAAGCTCCGATCT
>NW_015592967.1:0-333 GCF_001515605.1 Sinocyclocheilus anshuiensis | reverse complement strand
CTCTCCAGTGTTACTGTTTCTGTTGCCCAACGCCACTTTGCTACATTCTGGCGTAGTCGGCAGGATCTACGGTTTTGAGCAGAGACGTGGGTTATTTTGCTGCTGTGAACAATTTCTTTTTTTTGACATTGTGGTTTTTGTTTGGTTATTTCTAGGAACAAGACAGCAGCATAAATTTCTGGAAGGATTCATTTGTTTTTTTCCTTTAATTACCCCCCCTCCTTTCTATTGCTCCCCAGTTTAGTGGTAAGTGTTTCTGAAATTCGCTATGGAAGAAGAGTTGCAAGAACTTCGGGATCTTGTAGCCCAATTGAGGGCTGATAATGAACGGCT
>NW_015592966.1:0-333 GCF_001515605.1 Sinocyclocheilus anshuiensis | reverse complement strand
TGCATTATACAGAGGCAAGATGAAAAGAAAATACCATCTAAACTTCTTAAGACAGTCAGTTCCCCTCAGAGATACATTCATTTAAACCCCAACTGTAGTGCGATTTGTTTAACATCTCAACCGACTTGAATATCACATATTTTCAACCGTCTCAGGGTGCATTGTTACATCCCTATTGTTTGAACACAGTTAATCCAGTATTATTGTGACCTTTTCAATTATATTCCCCATGCTTTTGCCATTTTCTTTCCCTACAGGTCTGTTCTCCACCCCACTTCTAGCAGGATTACCTGAGAAAGTGCAAAGCTTCCTGGCCAGACAGGTGCCCTTCCC
>NW_015592965.1:0-333 GCF_001515605.1 Sinocyclocheilus anshuiensis | reverse complement strand
AAGTTGTCATGGCTTTTTCATCATATCATTTTTTACAGTGTAGTTACAGTTAAAGTTCATGTTGACTTTACTTGTAATTGAAAATTTACATACAAAAATTAATAAATTTTTTCACAGTTAATTAACTAGCCTAATTAACTAATTATGGTTCAGATGGTTACTAACATTTTTACAGTGTACTGCGTTTTAAAAATAAATGATCCTTATTTACCTAATATGGTTCAACGAAGAACCTTTAACATTCATGGAACCTTTCCATTCCACAAAGAGCCTCATAAAAAGGTTCTTTGGTGAACCAAATAATGGTTATTTTATGGCACTGCTGCGAAACAT
>NW_015592964.1:0-333 GCF_001515605.1 Sinocyclocheilus anshuiensis | reverse complement strand
TGTCTGTATGTATGTCTGTCTGTCTGTATGTCTTGTCTGTCTGTCTGTATGTATGTATGTCTGTCTGTATGTCTTGTCTGTCTGTCTGTCATGTCTGTCTGTCTGTCTGTCATGTCTGTCTGTCTGTCTGTATGTATGTCTGTATGTCTGTCTGTCTGTCTGTCTGTCTGACTGTATGTATGTATGTCTGTCTGTCTGACTGTATGTATGTATGTCTGTATGTATGTCTGTATGTCTATGTATGTATGTATGTATGTATGTCTGTCTGTGTATGTATGTCTTGTCTGTCTGTCTGTCTGTCATGTCTGTCTGTCTGTATGTATGTATGTATGT
>NW_015592963.1:0-333 GCF_001515605.1 Sinocyclocheilus anshuiensis | reverse complement strand
TTCATAATAGACTTTGTTGTTGTAATACATGGTATTCTAGTGGATAAAATATTCAGTATGTGTTTTGGTTATTTTTTTTAGCTTATTTATGCTCAGTTTTAAGGTTGAACTGACTATAAAGAAGAACTGTAGAAATAAAAGTATAAAATGGGTGACGAAGCATGAATTCATAATTAAAAAACATCAGGGCTGTTAGTTGATTTAAAATAATGTAATTAAATTATTAACATAATATGCCCATTAATTAATCAAATTAATATTTGCAGTGAAAGCTCCCATTTAAAGATTATTCAAAGACTTTCTTCTACCAGCTAAGTTGAATAGACAAAAAGT
>NW_015592962.1:0-333 GCF_001515605.1 Sinocyclocheilus anshuiensis | reverse complement strand
TCAGTTCTTAAAAGAACCATTTTTTATTAATCTGAAGAACCTTTTACCACTATAAAGAACATCATGGATGTTAAAGGTTCTTCATGGAGCCACCAATGGCAATAAATGCCAATAATGCTGTGCATTGAACAGCTACTTTGTTTTATATTTTAATGTACAGCAACACTGGTTAGCAATGGTTGTTTTTAATGATGCTTTATGAATAAATCTGACATTGACATTACTGGAACACTGGATTGACCAATCATACACATTTCTGTTTATAATATATTTCTTCATGTGCTCACAACTATTGGGTTACACCTGACATCAAAGTCAAATTAATTGTTGCAT
>NW_015592961.1:0-333 GCF_001515605.1 Sinocyclocheilus anshuiensis | reverse complement strand
TTATGATTGTTCATTGTTAAAGATACAACCATCTTTCCCTGAGCTGGTATGTAATTAAAAGTTCTGCAGTAATAATATATAATTAAAAAAAAGATCATAAGAGGGACAGGTGCACTAACACCTCATAGAATCAGTAACTCCACAACCCCTACCTAGTACGGTTTTCCACAGCGTTTGCAATATTTTTAATATCTGCACAAAGGAGACGTCGATCAGTTGCTAGAAAATCTCGCGTTTGGAGAAGACTGTTAATGTTACACTTGAAAAATGTAAGTATTGCTACTTAAAAACCCCAGAATGCATTGCTAGCCCACCCCAACACTTATGAACAAT
>NW_015592960.1:0-333 GCF_001515605.1 Sinocyclocheilus anshuiensis | reverse complement strand
GTGGTGGGCGCATATACTACTCGTTACGGTAACAGCGTGTAAAAATCCAGATCAGACAAAAAGTGATCTTTGGCTTTCATTTTTTGAGCCAGTTTCTCTGTCAATGATGAATGAATGAATGAATTTAAAAAGGTCTGATATGAATTACATAAATAAATAAATAATTTAAAAAAGGTCCTATATTATATATAAATCAATAAATTAATTCATTAATTAATTTAAAAAAGGTCTGACATGAAAGATAAATAAATAAAAAGTTTTAAAAACGGTCTGATACCATGAAAATTAATTTGTTGAGTTATAATTACATGTAGAATTTCCAAGTAATATGAA
>NW_015592959.1:0-333 GCF_001515605.1 Sinocyclocheilus anshuiensis | reverse complement strand
ACTGAATGTAAGTAAAATCCTCTTGCTAACCCCCACTATAAAAATGCTACCCTGTCCATTTGCCTCTGTGTTTTTTTTATCTCAGCTGAAGACTTGGAATAAACAGCATGGAGTGTAAGCAGCGGTTGAATTGGTTAATACTTGCACTGATATGTCCTCTTACTGCAGGTACTGCAGGTCTTTTTGCTTAATATAAATGCTTTCTAAAATTTAGAGAAATTTAGTTCTCTTTCAAAGGATCTGGTTGTTTCTACAATAGGTGCTCCTTCCTCCATGTCCAAAAGAGATAGTTCATGTCCCAAAGAGAACTTAAACATTACTGGAGGGACCTTT
>NW_015592958.1:0-330 GCF_001515605.1 Sinocyclocheilus anshuiensis | reverse complement strand
GATAGATAGATAGATAGATAGATAGATAGATAGATAGATTCAGTATATGATTAGTTTTTGTTGCTTGTTTGTAAGTGTCATTGAATAAAAGAGTCTGCTAAAAGCTTAAATGTAATGTAGGCTAGATGCTTATAAATATGAATTATGCAAAGAGCAAGTGTTAATATAAATATTAGGTTATAACCAGATGGTAATTGATTAACATTTATAACATGTTTTATGTTAACATGTATTAACATTATTATTTATATCCATATTAATTAATTAATATTATTAATATATTGTTAATAATTAATATTAATTAATTATATATACATATATATATATATA
>NW_015592957.1:0-332 GCF_001515605.1 Sinocyclocheilus anshuiensis | reverse complement strand
TCTGAATACTTTCCGTACCCACTGTATATATATATATTTATATATGAATCTCTTAAGACAGTGTACAGCAAAATAAAAAAAAGCTTATAAAACATATATATAGATAATGAATTATATCAATTACTCTACATTTTATATTATATTATTTTTGTACAATTAATTATAATTTGTAAAAACAATAGACCATTTATACGTAATAATAAAACTTGTCTTTTTAGATGTTATCATGAGAAATTGACTCTTATGAGACATTTCTTTTAATGAATCATTCAAAACTTTAAATGTCTCACAAAACAAAATATGAATATATATATATATATATATATATATAT
>NW_015592956.1:0-333 GCF_001515605.1 Sinocyclocheilus anshuiensis | reverse complement strand
TTTTTTTTTTAAGAATTTTGCAATTTTTGGAAATTGGAATGCTCACAGTTTGTGAACACTGAAGCGTGCCTACTAAGTCAGATTGACCATATTAGTTTAATGGCTGATGTGGACAAGTGCAACAAACATTTTGATCTAAATGACTGAGGTGTGGCCTGGGTGGAGTGGTACGTGTAGCAAGTTGGATGGTAACCAAAGCAATTAAGCGGACTCTGTACTGCCCCTTTTTGCACGTTCTTTGAATTAAATCTCTTCAGCGTGCAAACGCGTAATATGTAAACACGTGACACTGATTGCGTTCCACCTGCTTTAGAAAATACGTGTCAACTTTTT
>NW_015592955.1:0-333 GCF_001515605.1 Sinocyclocheilus anshuiensis | reverse complement strand
GAAAGGTCATTTTCAAAAATCCATAATAGGGGCACTTTAAAATATAACATAATTAATAATTAAATTAAATAAAAATGTATATAATTTCAATATATATATTTGTCTATATCTGTCTAATGATTTTATTCTATGAAACTGTTCAGTGAGAGAATATCGCTAAATCATTTTCACACATCAGTAATTTTTATACAACCATTATGCTGGAATATACGCTAATTTGAGTGCTTGTGACAAGCATTCTCTCTCTCTCTCAGTGCTGGTGTGGGCCGAACGGGCTGCTTCATTGTGATTGATGCCATGTTGGAGCGTGTGAAGCAGGAGAAGACGATAGAT
>NW_015592954.1:0-333 GCF_001515605.1 Sinocyclocheilus anshuiensis | reverse complement strand
TGTGTTGTGATGTGATGTGATGTGTTGTGATCTGATGTGATGTGTGTGATGTGTTGTGTTGTGATGTGTGTGATGTGTTGTGATGTGCGTGTTGTGATGTGCGTGTTGTGATGTGCGTGTTGTGATGTGTTGTGATGTGATGTGTTGTGATCTGATGTGATGTGTGTGATGTGATGTGCGTGTTGTGATGTGTGTGTTGTGATGTGCTGTGTTGTGCTGTGCTGTGTTGTGTTGTGATGTGCTGTGCTGTGATGTGATGTGATGTGATGTGATGTGTGTGTTGTGATGTGATGTGTTGTGATGTGTGTTGTGTTGTGATGTGTGTGTTGTGAT
>NW_015592953.1:0-333 GCF_001515605.1 Sinocyclocheilus anshuiensis | reverse complement strand
AGCTAATGGCCTGTAAAATTAGGAAAATGTTACTCTGGATTAGAGTGGATGATGGGAGGAGAGCAGGAAAGCAGCCTGTGTAGATTGAGAAGGTGAATTTTTCTGAATAAGACACAATAAGGAATAGTTAGAAGGATTGTAAGAAATGCCCACTTGTGTTTGATTGATATAATGATTAGTTATTTCTCTGTATAAAGTAAATTTGTAGTTAGTGTGCTATGAAATTCTACTAGAAATTCAGTTTTGATTAGATTCAAATTATCACTCATAATGGTATGCTGATATAATTTGTGAAAAATAAAATGAAAAATGTTATTTTATATATATATATAT
>NW_015592952.1:0-333 GCF_001515605.1 Sinocyclocheilus anshuiensis | reverse complement strand
CTGGTGCTTTAATTAGTGATTGGGGATTAGTCACTTGGCAACTTTGTCTGGTGAGCTCACTGCACTGGTTCTCCTCTCCAGTAACCAGCTTCAGAGCAGCCCATAGAGGAGCAGCATGCTGCTTCGACAGAAAGTACGCATCATTTCCTCTAACACGCATGCAAAAACAGTCCTTCACTGTTAACTAGCCTATCTCAATGCTGGTGTAGGGCTACCACAACTCACAGAAAGACACAATGGCTAGTCAGAACTGACATCCTGCTGACATTAGTCTGTTTTAAGAGTTGGTTAAAAGGAGGAATCTTTCTGTCTGTCTGTCGGTCTTTCTTATAT
>NW_015592951.1:0-333 GCF_001515605.1 Sinocyclocheilus anshuiensis | reverse complement strand
ATATGTCCTTGATAATGTCCTTGCTTTTGGATGCCTCTTATAAACTGTGTTATTTAGGTTTCACCCAAATAGAGTGTTTGTGGTGATGCTGAAAAGAAATAAAAAAATAAAGTATGTCAGACTGATTTTATAGTGTCACACCCATTATGGCAGTAAACATAAGAATGCAAATGCCAGTAGACACAGATTGAACAAGTCAGGGAGGTGGATCTGCACTGCACTATTCTTCTGCCTGTCCCACTAGAGTTTTAAACCTTTTCATTGTTTGATTGTTTGATTTCAGAATTTTTGGATATGATATGTATCTGTATCTATCCTACAAAATGTTAATGA
>NW_015592950.1:0-333 GCF_001515605.1 Sinocyclocheilus anshuiensis | reverse complement strand
GCCAGCTTCTGATCGAGTGCCGTCCTGAAACAGAGCAGGGATTGAAAATGAGCAAAACTGTGTGTTTTAGAAAACAACTAATCGACTAATCAACTAAGAAGCCCTGATTAGGCTGGTTTCAGGTTCACGTGAAACCTGACGTGTTTCACACTGAATAATAAACAAAAAAGTGCCGCAGAAAGGAAACAAATGCAACTACTTCTACCTTTAAATCTTGTCCACATAATGAAACAGTAGTTTCTTGTTGGTCCTTTAATTTAGTTACTTTTCAGCCCCGGATAATCCTAATTATTAAAGGAATAGTTCACCCAAAAATGAAAATTTGATGTTTAT
>NW_015592949.1:0-333 GCF_001515605.1 Sinocyclocheilus anshuiensis | reverse complement strand
GAGAAAGGAACAATTGAAATCGCATCATATGACCCCTTTAAAAAACAAGCAATTTTTCAAATCTAAATGATAAAAATATGTTGAACTAGAGTTATGTTGAACTACAGCTTAAAAATGTTCCTTCTTGTTTTAATTAAAAACAAAAACAAAACAGAATTAATCCCAGATGTAATAGGCTAATCACAAACTAGAAAAATTTTATTGTGGTTAAGATAATACATAAGCAATGCAGAGTATTAATGCTGTTGGGTAGTATTTTTCTCCTATCAGTCCAAATCAGTTAGTCTAGTTTTCATTTCAGTGAGCAGCCAGTTACTATTACAAAAGATTAGT
>NW_015592948.1:0-333 GCF_001515605.1 Sinocyclocheilus anshuiensis | reverse complement strand
TCTTTCTTAAATTAAAGCTGAACTTTACATTTGCCATAAATTGTGTGATTTGACAAATTTAAGCAGAGTCAGTGGCTCTGTTCCAATACCCAGTAAGCTGCCTACAAAGCATTTTACAGGCACAAAGAGAGTTCCAAGAAGATTTTAGTCTAACTAATTTATTGTGAATGCTCAGCTCATAGATTTTGGAACAGTCATGGAAATTAACCTAAAAACACATTCTGTCTAGTAAGTTCACTCCTTAAATGTAGTACTTCGCAACCATTAAAAATTATAGGTGAATGCGTGTAGTATGAATGAAATCCAGATATACTACGATACATCCGCCATAAC
>NW_015592947.1:0-333 GCF_001515605.1 Sinocyclocheilus anshuiensis | reverse complement strand
TGCAGAGCGCAGCAGCCCGATCCGTCCCGAGAGCTCCAGGACGCCCCGCAGCTGCGCAGGAACTGCACCACATCCAGGTGCCCATGGAAACACGCCAGCATCAGGCTGATTCACCACACGCGCACACACACACACACACAAACACACACAAACACACACAAGACCAACACGTACACACCATACTATGTAGTCTTATTAGTCTTTATTTATGACCCTAGTTTTTGTTCTTTTAAAATACTGTCTATACAGTTTTTTGTTATTTTAGCTTCAGGTTTAGTTATTTTAGTACCTTAAGATAAACTAAACAAACGTTATTACAAATTACATTTTTTT
>NW_015592946.1:0-332 GCF_001515605.1 Sinocyclocheilus anshuiensis | reverse complement strand
GTGTGTGTGTGTGTGTGAGAGAGAGAGAGTGTGTGTGTGTGTGTTCACATGAAGGTCTGTCACTGGGGTGAAGGCTGTATATCCTCTCCTCACTAGAAACTGAAGCACATTCTCCAGGAGTCACGTCTCTGACCGGTTTGCTGTTCTCTGACTGCAGCTCATGGACAGACGCTCAGCCTGCAACAGAACATGAATATCAGTGAATCTGGGTCACCTGTCAGAACCCAAATGCCACTCGAGCTGTTGACCTTTAGGGGCCGGACTGCATCCCTTCAGCCAAACACAGTAATCCAGAACAATCAGAGCAAACGCCTGAACATCCGCTGACAGAC
>NW_015592945.1:0-333 GCF_001515605.1 Sinocyclocheilus anshuiensis | reverse complement strand
TTTTTCTTAATTGTTTATAATGCATCTTGTCGATCCACCATTTCACATTTACAGCATGGGTTGATTTTCACAATGGTCTGAACAAAAACAGCAGACGGACTTATTGAAAATGCAAATTCATTCTCTGCCAGCAGGTGGTGCTTTCGGAACGGTATAAATATAGCATTTTCCCCGGTGACAGCTGTACACAAAGCAGCACAGCAGCTGACTTTGAAGTTTAATCATTACATTAAGCCATATTGCAATTCTTGTTTTTCTGTCCCAAAATTCACCTCCTGAAATCTGCAAAGTCGGCATGAAGGCATCTCGTGGTCTGGATTCGGACTGGAGTCC
>NW_015592944.1:0-333 GCF_001515605.1 Sinocyclocheilus anshuiensis | reverse complement strand
GAGCGGGACACAGGAAAGGTAGTCCTGACACTCTTTCTTTATGTATTTGCAATTATTCCTGCCCCCATTTAAACTCTCGAATGCTCCCCTTATCTCCCCTTTTTTAAATCAGGTCATAAAGATATATACACACTTTCATACAAATGTATGATAATAGTAACATGCAACACTTTCATGAAAACTTTTAGTCAGTTTAAAAAAAAAGCCACATGCATGATTTATGAAATCTGAGGAATGATTGAAGAAGTCATTTCTGTTTCTCTTTCGTCTTTTCCTTCCTTTATGCAAAGTAGAGGAAGTGTGTCGCTTTCTCAAACCAGACGTATCCATGGT
>NW_015592943.1:0-333 GCF_001515605.1 Sinocyclocheilus anshuiensis | reverse complement strand
GCACAAGTGCTCTCATTCACAAAGAGCAGTATCGCTGAAACATAAAATGGCTCTGTCCCAAGTACATATGAGATTTGTGTTTAGACATCTGTCAACAGCTTTTGACATCTTTGGATTTGGGCATTTCAGAGCTTCATTTCTCCCAAATCCTAAAGGGTTTAGTCAATAGAAACACACGTGGAATTTCCCATGTGGAAAGTGAAGCTGCACACTCACACAAACCACTCGCTGAAATGGCACAAACAATATTTTTGGGAACTGTCTTTTAGGCAAAGTTTTTTTTTAAAAATATTTATATGATATTAGGCAAAAAATATTATATATTTTAGTTGA
>NW_015592942.1:0-333 GCF_001515605.1 Sinocyclocheilus anshuiensis | reverse complement strand
TGATTTACATTACAAGCAGCAGAATTTCATTATAAATATCAGCATCTGCAGTAAATTGAATATTTTTGATCAGTTTGAGTCTCTGAATCAAACTGAGCTGTTTTTTCCTCCATATTCTCACTGTATCAGACTATGAGTCAGAAAAGCCCGATACACAAATATTTTGTCTAAAGGTTTAATAAACTGTTTAATTTTATAAAAAATTAGATTTTTCTGACTATTGTTTCATATAGCAGGCTTTACAGGGTTAATGCTTGGTGTAAGAGGTTTGATCAGTATTAGAACATGACTTGTGACTCGTGTAGGTACTGTAACGTGAGTGTGTGTATGTGT
>NW_015592941.1:0-333 GCF_001515605.1 Sinocyclocheilus anshuiensis | reverse complement strand
CATTCTAATATTCTGATTTGCTGCTCAAGAAACATGTATTATTATTATTAATTTTGAAAACAGTTGTGCTGCATCATATTTTGTGGAAACCTTTTTTTTTCAGGATTCTTTGATTAATAGAAAGCTTAAAAGAACAGCATTTATTTTAAATATAAATATTTTGTAACATATATTGTAATATTTTGTATAAATGTTTTACTGTTACTTTTGATTTATTTAATGCATCCTTGCTGAACAAAAGTATTAATTTCTTTAAAAAACAAATCTTGCTGAACGGTAGTGTATGAAGCCTATATAAAGACTCACTGTCTCTGTAGGAGCTGCTGTTGTTGT
>NW_015592940.1:0-333 GCF_001515605.1 Sinocyclocheilus anshuiensis | reverse complement strand
AGTGTTATTAAATTATTAGTATTTTTAAAAATATTTTTAAATGCGATCTAAATAAGCATGCACAATTAGGGCAGTGTGATATGTGTATAATAAATCAAAATAAATAAATAATATCGGCTGATAACCGGTATTGTACCGATATATTGTGCATCACTAGTCAGAACTAGTTACAATATACTAAGATTTATTGCAAAAGCAATTATTTTTCCAAAGACTGCTGATTTTGTTTCCTTTTATCCCCAAAAACTGTCCCAAATGCCACAGCAGTGACACAAATTGGCTTTAGAACAAGAATCCTGCTTTAGTCAGTCAGAGAAAGAACTGGGAAAGCCT
>NW_015592939.1:0-333 GCF_001515605.1 Sinocyclocheilus anshuiensis | reverse complement strand
ATACCATTATCTTAAGTGAAAATTATTAAAAAGCTGTCTTTTCCAAGACAATTATATGTAAAATATGTGACAGATTCCTTTAATGCTATAAGTTCTGAATTTATTTACAGTTACATGAAATATAAAATGTTACAGTTACATGTAATAAAATATATATAAAACAATGTAAACAATATTCAATATAAACTAGTTACATAAAATATAAATTATTATAGTTAAATCAAATATAAAATATGTGCATGAAATATATAGAGCAATTCAAACAATATTCAGAACAATATTTAGTTACATGACATGAAGTATTAGGTACATGAAATAGAATAAAACTTGAAT
>NW_015592938.1:0-333 GCF_001515605.1 Sinocyclocheilus anshuiensis | reverse complement strand
GCCTGGGTCCAGCTGGGCTCCTCCTGCTCCAAGCCCCTCCTGTCTGCTCCAAGCCCCTCCTGTCTCCTCCCTGGCTCCTCCCTCCATTGTCTCCTCTCTGGACTCTGTCTACCGGCCCCCGCCCAGACATCCGTCCTCCTCCTGAGCCTCCTCCTTAGTTCCCACATATTTCCCCCCCTCTGTTGTTCTACGGTGCGAGGACACACCTTCCGGAAGGGGTGCGATATGTCAGGGTTCTGGACTATCTGCGTGTGTTTTGCTCCCTGTGACCCAGTTTTTCCTCGTGTCAATTGTGTTAATTTGTTTCCAGCTGTGTCTATTTTGTCCCTCGTT
>NW_015592937.1:0-333 GCF_001515605.1 Sinocyclocheilus anshuiensis | reverse complement strand
TATGCTGATTTATTATCAGTGTTGAAACTGTTGTGCTGCTTAAATTTTTTTTTTTACTTGTGGTGCTTATTTCTTTGATTATTTGATGAATAAAAAGTTAAAAAGAACAGCATTTATTTAAAAAGAAATCTTTTCTAACAATGCAATTTTTTACTATCACTTTTTATCCATTTCACACATACTTGCTGAATAAAAGTATTAATTTCTTTAAAAAAAAAAGAAAAGAAAAAAAAAGAAAGAAAAAATTGACTGACCCCAAACTTTTTAATAGTAGTGTATATTGTAACGCAAAATTTCTATTTTGAATAAACACTGTTCTTTTTAACTTTTTAT
>NW_015592936.1:0-333 GCF_001515605.1 Sinocyclocheilus anshuiensis | reverse complement strand
CCTTTTCTTTTCCTTTTCTATTTAATGTAATTTTTTCCCTTTCATTTATCTTTTTATTTCGTTTCCTTGTCTTACATTTTCTTTTCCTATTATCATTTTTGTTATAGCCTTTTCCTTTTCCTTGTCCTTTTCTTTTCCCTTTTCATTTCCTATTTTTGGTTATTAATTTTCTGTTTTACTTTCTCTCGCTTCACCTTTTCCTTTCCTATTTCCTGTCATTTTTTCCTATTCCATGTCCTTTCCTCTCTCCTACCTTATCAAGAGTATATGTGGATTAATTTTGCAGTACTGTACGGAAGAAGAAAAAACCAAACTCCCAAATTCACCATATGA
>NW_015592935.1:0-333 GCF_001515605.1 Sinocyclocheilus anshuiensis | reverse complement strand
GTATAATTACACTGTAACAAGGACACCTTAAATTAAAGTGTAACCGTTTTTTGTAATCTGATTACGTATTGCCACAACTTTAAAACCACTGACAGACAGTGTTGGGGGTAACACATTACAGGTAACGCAAGTTACATAATCAGATTACTTTTATCAGATTACTACAAGTAATGCATTACTTTTTAAATTTACAAGAAAACATCTACTTATTTGAAAACAAGTTACTTTTTCAAATAAGTTACACCAGTTAACACACCAACACACATGTCCTTCAAGTGTTCAATCCCGTTTTATTAACCAATATCTTTGCTGCTGACCTTCGATGATCCAGTT
>NW_015592934.1:0-333 GCF_001515605.1 Sinocyclocheilus anshuiensis | reverse complement strand
CGGGGCCAACTACCATCTCCCCGTGGACCTCCCAGACACCACGGGGCTAAGATGGAGGGAAGGGATCCTCCGGTGTCTGGACAGCGTCCGGTCCCGAACCAGAACCAGCCCGCCGGCCGCGGCATTCTCAAGTCCGCCGGCCATTCCTCAGTCAAGCCCGCCGGCCGCACCATTTACCTCTAACCAAAGGAGGAGGATGAGGAGGAAAAGACTGTTCTCCGCCCTCATCCTAGCCCCAGAGCTTGCTCCAGTGTCGGCTCCAGCCACAGAACTCGCTCCAGTGTCGGTTCCAGTCCCAGAGTTTAGCCCAGAGAGGGCTCCAGTCCCCGAGTT
>NW_015592933.1:0-332 GCF_001515605.1 Sinocyclocheilus anshuiensis | reverse complement strand
GCTGATTTGCTGCTCAAGAAACATTTCTGATTATTATCCATGTTACAAAAATGCATTTTTAAAGCTAAATTATAATTAAAATGTAAATAAAAAATAATATTAATAATATTTCTTACATTATTTTAATTATTAATAAAATAATGGGAAAACGCAGAAAACATTAGTAAAAATCATGTAATTTTATTACAATTAATTTAAAAAAATTTAATTACAGCATCATTTTTTAAATATAAAAATAAAATAAAATCTTTTTTTTTTCCAATGTTTTTTTTTAATGTTTCTCAACACCATCTTTCACTCCATCCATCCACAGTAAACGCAGTGCAAACACA
>NW_015592932.1:0-333 GCF_001515605.1 Sinocyclocheilus anshuiensis | reverse complement strand
GAATGTATCTTTATGTAAATCTTTAAATTAAGTTGATTTTTTTTTAACCTTTCTTGAGCCTTTTCAGTGTGATCAGAAAGTACAGTTATTCCATATTTTAATTCAGTTTTTTTTCGGAAAATAAATTAAAAGTGCAATCTTTGGAAGTTGTTTTTTTCCAGCTGTTGCTAATGCAACATTTACACGTAGAAATTTTCTGTACCTGGTTTTAAAAGGTCTTAAGTCTTAAAGTGACCTTCACAAAACCTGTCGAAATTGATCTCTGTTCTTCTAAATTTCTTCTAAATTGTCATACAGGTTTGGAAAGACAGCAAGGTAATTAAATAATGACCG
>NW_015592931.1:0-333 GCF_001515605.1 Sinocyclocheilus anshuiensis | reverse complement strand
CACCTCCCGCGTCTGCACCCCTTCACCGCAGGACCGAGAGCACTGGACAGACACAGAGGGGAAGTCAGTGACAGCAGAGGAAGGGAAGATCCCGCAGGACAGATGAAGTCGTCCTCACCGTGCTCCACTCGGTGGTGAACCACTGCGGTTTGCAGGGCTGCAGTTCACACGGCTGCACTGGAGACGGTTTCTCCAGGTGTGAGCACTCACTGGCGGCGCTCACGGTGAAGTCACTTCCTGTCTTCCTCACGCAGATGATGTCCCTGCGCTGGGTGCCGTTTCCACACGCTGCGTTACACTGTTCAACAGAGAGAGTCCAGAGACAGAAGGTGT
>NW_015592930.1:0-333 GCF_001515605.1 Sinocyclocheilus anshuiensis | reverse complement strand
AAGTTTGCGATGCAGTTCACAAATGTTTGTTGGAACTGTGGTTTTAGGTAACAAAAAAATGTTGATAATGACAGAACAGGTGACCATAGTTAGCTAACAGGGCTTTTTGGAAATGCACCCCTTTGTCCTTCCTACCACTTCCATGGATCCACGTGCTCTGCTGGTGTTGCTCATCTCCTTGGCTTCACCCTCTGTGCTGGCTCCCTCCAGCTCTTCGGCTCCACCTCAGTCTTCTCCTCCAGTAGCTCAGCCTTGTGAGGTGGATTCCCGCGAGTCTCTGGGCCCATGACACCACCTTGGCCTGTCAGCCTGCTGCCTCCACCATGGCTCCAC
>NW_015592929.1:0-333 GCF_001515605.1 Sinocyclocheilus anshuiensis | reverse complement strand
CTGTGGAATGACTTGAAGACTGCAGTCCACAAATGCTCACCATCACATTTAACTGAACTTGAGCAGTTCTGAAAAGAAAAGCGGGCACATATTGCAGTCTAGATGTGCAAAGTTAGTAAAGACAAATCCCAACAGACTAAAGCAGAAGGTGGTTCAACAAAATACTAGAGTGATCCTTTTTTCAACTTAGTGATTCCGGTTTTTAATTATGTATTTATTTATTTATATATTTTTCTGACATGTTGGTGTTTATGTTTCACTTGGATGTCACAAGTTACACTTAAATACAAATACAGCTGGATAAAACAAAAACTTTGTCCGTCTTCATTTCAG
>NW_015592928.1:0-333 GCF_001515605.1 Sinocyclocheilus anshuiensis | reverse complement strand
GATCAGGTTGCTGTACCTACAGCTAGAGTAGGGCACTCGCCAGTGATTGAACAGCAGTTCATTTGGTGGTGGCGTTGGTTCTATCTTCAGTTTAGCTAGACATATACCCACGTAAACATCTTCTAAATGCAGTCTGGGTACGGTCAGAGATGCCACGTATATCCTTAGAGCCACATCGCCTGAGAATACGTATCCAGTCCCAGAACAAAAGGTGGGGTATCGCCTACCAGGGTACACTTCTAGGGGCATGTACCATTTACTCTCTTTGTTTCGGTTTGGGGAGAAGTCTAACATGTGAAGTCCTGTGAAATACTTCTGTCTTAGTTGCCCTTC
>NW_015592927.1:0-333 GCF_001515605.1 Sinocyclocheilus anshuiensis | reverse complement strand
ATTTTTCTCTACTTCAAAATTTAACATATAATTCAGTGTTACTTGCCGTTTCTTTGTAACTGTTTGTGAAATTTACTAGCAATTTCTGAGTGATAATTGTTTCGATGTTTGCTGGAAGTGTTTCCTCTATAATGCTCCACCATCAAAATTTCACCTAAATCTCAAAGCATTTAATAGAACAGGACAGAGTACCAAGAGAATCCATCATAGGTCTCTCTGTGGGGATTAAGTTTGGGTTTAAACTGCTTATTTCTATTCTGAGATGTTCCCTCAGAACCTATCTGGGTCATGTTTATGTGTGCACCAAGACTTTGGGTTGTCAGATCGAGGGTC
>NW_015592926.1:0-333 GCF_001515605.1 Sinocyclocheilus anshuiensis | reverse complement strand
TAATATGATCCGAACCGTGAGTTTTGTGATCCGTTGCACCACTATGCATTACTATTGTTCAGTAGAATGTATGTAAGACTACTACTACAACTTTATTTTTTAAGGAATAATTACACAATATTTCTGCAGTGTTTTAATTTTAATAGCAAATTACCTTTGTTTGCCAAAAAAATAAAATGTTTAATTTTCATTCATTAAAAGACAGATTAATATAATATGCCTTCTTTTGATTGAACAGAATTTCTAAAGAAAATAAAAATCATAAGGCTATTATTAAGAATAAATAAAAGTTGTTTTATGCATTCAAATCATTTGAATATAGACGCTACAAAT
>NW_015592925.1:0-333 GCF_001515605.1 Sinocyclocheilus anshuiensis | reverse complement strand
GACCCGTCGCACTCAGCTTGGCACTTGACAACACATAGGTAAGTGGATTGTTGTCTGTTTTAACCACAAACTAGGCACCATACAGGTAGTCGTGGAACTTGTCTACAACAGCCCATTTAAGCGCCAGGAACTCCAGCTGATGGATGGGGTAACGCTGCTCGGATGCACTCAGTTTTCTGCTTGCATAGGCCACGGGTCTAAGTCCGCCAGAATGCTCCTGATTCAGAAGGGCACCAAGTCCGTTCAGACTGGCGTCTACATGCAGTTCATAAGGTTTGGTGGGGTCTGCTGTACAGGTGGCATCCCAGTGTTCTCAGAATGTCTCGGACTTTT
>NW_015592924.1:0-333 GCF_001515605.1 Sinocyclocheilus anshuiensis | reverse complement strand
ACTTGTCACGTGAGGATAGTAGGCTAATGACTGACTGGACGATGTCGAAGGAATTCGTGCGCAACAAATACGTCACTGACCAATCCTGCCGCTCCTATACACAGTTTGCGTGATCGCAGATTGAAAGTGAAAGTAAAAGTAAAAAAGTAATTGTTACGACTTTATTTTCATTATCGACTTTATTCTCAAAATATTATGACTTTATTCTTGTAATTTCGACTTTCTCAAAATATTTCAGCCTTATTCTTGGAATTTTTACTTAAAAAAAATCTAAGATTATGAGATTAAAGTCTAAATATTTTTATGTTTTAACATGTCACTAAAACGCTGTCG
>NW_015592923.1:0-333 GCF_001515605.1 Sinocyclocheilus anshuiensis | reverse complement strand
TAATTTATTCCTGGGTACAATTACAAGACAACGATGTACTAAAAAACATATGGTTTTCTGCTGCGTTTTTGAAAAAATTGCATACAGGCAACAACATTGTCAAAACTATCCCTGTTCACGTGGATCAGCGAAAACGACTGAAAATGCGGCATTATTCATGGCCAGTAGTTTCACTTTGTAAAGTAATACTACATACAACTATGAAATGAACACGTAATATGCATGATGTCGCCATTTTCATAAATCCGTGTTTTTGTTGTTTACACAGAGATGGTAATAGTATCTTTATCAAAAACTTGCACTTTGAAACCCGTTTTCAAAAGTTTGCGTTTT
>NW_015592922.1:0-332 GCF_001515605.1 Sinocyclocheilus anshuiensis | reverse complement strand
CTATTTGTCAATCATTGACCAAAAATTGTGCGCGCCCTGTTGTAAGATCACACCTGTATAAGATCGCCAAGCTAGGTGTTTTGTAAGTGTAGAGACTGTTTGGGGCCCTGCTGATGTGTAATTTGAGGGCCAACTGGGCACCAGCTGTGGAATGTTGCAAATGACAACCACACAATTGTACTGCTGCTGGCAATTGGATATGGCCCCTTTGTACAGAGTACAAATTACAGTGATTTGAAGCCTTTAAATGGCACTCGTAGTCGGTGTTCTCTACCACAACAGCGTGCCCCTCACTTCATGCAACTGTCTCTAATAAACACTTGGACAGAAGT
>NW_015592921.1:0-332 GCF_001515605.1 Sinocyclocheilus anshuiensis | reverse complement strand
ATCGTGGTCTGCGAAAACACATTTCCATAGAGCGTTCCCAAAGCTAGTCCGACGTCCGCCTGCGTGAAGCCCAGCTTGATCCTCCGCTGCTTGAACTGTTTGGCGAACTGCTCCAAGTCGTCCGAGGTCGGCGTGTCCTCGTCCGAGTGGTCGTGGTGGCTCTGGTGCGGCTGGTGCTGGTGCTGGGACGGTGGATGGCCGTGGTCGCTGAGATGCGGGCTGTGGTGGTCCTCGTGCGCGTCGCGCATGCTGTGGTGGTGGATGCCCTGGCCGCTGCCCGGGATGAGACCGTTCACGCTGAACCCGGGCTGCGAGTAAATAAGGCTCTGTCC
>NW_015592920.1:0-332 GCF_001515605.1 Sinocyclocheilus anshuiensis | reverse complement strand
GTCTCTTAATATTAACTACTTGTTTATTGAACTGTTGTATAAAATGCATTTTTCTAAATGCATTTTAATAGACTGATTAATGCAGTGAAAGAATGCAATATAAATGCGCGCACTCACTAGTCTAACCTACTAGACTTCATCATCTAATGTATGAGTGCACTCTATAGGTGTTTTGTTTTGCTTTTCGCGAGATACTCGATAATATCACATCGCACACCCCTATACTGTTTAGATTTTTATAATGCATTGTCGTCTTATCGATCCACCAGTTCACATTTAAAGCTCTACGTGTTTGCAGGGTAAAAACATGGGTCGATTTTTGCATTGGTCTG
>NW_015592918.1:0-332 GCF_001515605.1 Sinocyclocheilus anshuiensis | reverse complement strand
TGAGTGTTCACGCTAATGTAACCCATTATTGTGCCATATGAAAAGCGCAAATGCGCGTGTAATCGAATGCCAAAAGTTACATACACTTCAGTGTCTTTATGCCGCACACAATAAGCATAAGAACATCAAAGATCATAAAAAAAAAAAAATCATCCAATGTCATAAGACAACTTACCTTACTTGATGTCTCGGTAAAAGGTATTTTTCGTAGGCTTTCATGAGGCTTAAGATGTATAAGCGCGAGTGACAAAGTCGTTATGGAAATTAAGCTTAATGAGCTCACGTGCCAACCCGTTCTCATCAATATGCGTATAAATAACACGACTTTACAC
>NW_015592917.1:0-332 GCF_001515605.1 Sinocyclocheilus anshuiensis | reverse complement strand
GGGTGGCGATATCTGCCTTCTCTGTATTTGTGGGTGATAAACTCTCTCCGCTGCTCTGGGGAGGCGTCACAGTCCAGCTCCTCGTTCACAGGAAGTCTGGCCGCCCAAAATTCATTGGCTCTATCATTGCCAAGCATTATGAAGAGCTAGAACACACAGAGATAAGAAAAACCTTGTGGTAAAATCACTGGGGATATCAGGAATCCAGATAATTGGAATAAAAAAGATCTTTTCAGAAAAAGACCTGTAAAAAAAAAAATCAGAACCCATGGCAACCCTCTACCTGAACGATCTCATTGCTCCACACGCTGGTGTCTAGTTTCAGACTCTGC
>NW_015592916.1:0-332 GCF_001515605.1 Sinocyclocheilus anshuiensis | reverse complement strand
GCTGCCTGGTTCAGCACATTAGACTTTTCCAATGGTTACTGGCAGATGGAAGTTGCGGAGGAGGACCGAGAAAAGACGGCTTTTACAACAGGACAGGGCCTCTTATCAGTGGCGATCTATGCCGATGGGCCTTTCCAACACCCCTGCTACATTTCAACGTTTGATGGAGCTGGTCCTCAGAGGGCTCCCTTGGCACATCTGCATGGTATACCTCGATGATATTTTGATTTACAATAAAACCTTTGAGGAACACATGTCAAGCCTCGAAGAGGTGTTTTCGAGAATCTAATCCGCAGGGTTGAGACTGAACCCACGCAAATGCCACCTGGCCA
>NW_015592915.1:0-332 GCF_001515605.1 Sinocyclocheilus anshuiensis | reverse complement strand
GGGGGGGTAGTATGGGTCCGTCCGTAGTGGCCGGGCCGAGTGGTGAGGCCAAGGCCATGGAGGCCGTTCATCCATGGCCTCCTGAGTTCCCTACTCCCCCATGGCCTTCTGAACTGTCTGCTCCACCATGGCCATCTGAGCTGCCTGCTCCGCCAGGGCTCCCCAAGCTCCCTGTTCCGCCATGCCCTCCTGAACTGTATGCTCCGCCATGGCCTCCTAGTCTGCATGCTCTGCCATGGCTTCCTAGTCTGCCTGAACCGCCATGGCTTCCTAGTCTGCCTGAACCCCCATGGCTCCCCGAGCTGCCTGCTCCGCCATGGCTTCCAGAGCTC
>NW_015592914.1:0-332 GCF_001515605.1 Sinocyclocheilus anshuiensis | reverse complement strand
GAGAGGACTGTGACAAAAATAAATTTCCCCAAAAATAAAAGTTCCCGTAGACCAGAGATGCCCAAACCAGGGCCCACAGGCCAAAGTTGGCTTACAAGAAGGTGGAAAAAAAGGGGAAAACATGCTATTGAAGCATATCTTTATTTCTATTCTTTTACATGTTTTGTTGCATTGTTTTGCATTTAATTATAGAAAAAATTAATTAAATTAAAAAAATTATAATAATACAAAAAAATCAATTTTAAAATAATATAGTTAGATATAATGCAAAGTATACTTTCAATTTAATTTTTGGCCCTTCATAGTAAAATGTTTGAACACCTCTGCTGTAG
>NW_015592913.1:0-332 GCF_001515605.1 Sinocyclocheilus anshuiensis | reverse complement strand
TGATGGCAGAAACATCACCTCTGGGTGAGAAATCACTGAATTGAAATGATTATTATTTCATAAATGATTCTCAAAGTCAATATCATATCACGCAGAAAGCAGCGCTGAACATCTAACGCTGATCTGTTGATGCAGGTTCTGGGAGCCTGGACAACTGAATACAAAAGAGGAAGACTGTGCTCTAACTCATTCACCAGGATGGGCTGATTTTCCATGTGATGATACATATAAATGGATCTGTGAGAAGGGTATTTTTAAATGACTCATTACAATAAACGTTTATGTATATAGTGTATTTTGAACATCTAAATATGTCTGTTAAACATCAAGTC
>NW_015592912.1:0-332 GCF_001515605.1 Sinocyclocheilus anshuiensis | reverse complement strand
GGCCACGACTCTGTCCAAGTTCTTCTCATCCATTTCCTTCATGTACATCTCATAAAGCTCTTGAAGGTGAGGAGGAACCAGGAGACTGTGATCTGCAAAAACATTCACCTTAACTTCTTATAACATTTATTTTTCTACAAGAAGGTATATATATATTTAAACTTGAACTGAATCCTCATATTGCATCATTTGCAAAACTTTACTGCAACAGTTTGGCCTGATTCATCTCTGGCTGAGATTTCTGTGCCATTTCTTATTCCTGTGAATAACTCACCAGCAATAAATTTCCGCTGCTGCTGGATGATCTCATGGCAGAGGTGTCTGTGCTGTTC
>NW_015592911.1:0-332 GCF_001515605.1 Sinocyclocheilus anshuiensis | reverse complement strand
AAATGAGCCTATTTTCAAAAATAGTGGAGTGTTCCTATAAGTGACATTTAGGAAGCAAGTAAAGTTCTGTTCGCACCAAGACTAATGTTTGGTACGGAATATTTTTCGCTAAACATTTAGTTTGAATAGAGACACCTTTCATTCCATTGACTGACCATTGAGTGAATGTGGAAACGTAAGCTCATACGAATTTCGCTGAGCTCCAAAAGTCAGGTCTGGTGAATTCAGACCTGTGAATTCATATCATGTGAAGATGTGTAGAAGAGCGAGACGTCACTTTTAAAGGCATAGTTCACCCAAAAATGAAAATTCTGTCATTATTTACTCACCTT
>NW_015592910.1:0-328 GCF_001515605.1 Sinocyclocheilus anshuiensis | reverse complement strand
TGTGTGTGTGTGTGTGTGTGTGTGTGAGTAAAATATATTTTTCAGATATATTTTAAATACGTTTGAAAATGTATAAAAATAAATCAGTAATATAGATTTGTAAAATATAGACTATACATAAATATATTTTAGTTTTAGTTCCTCAAAGATATTCAGTCTAAAATATTTATGTTCGAAATATATTGTAAAAATACATTTAGTATTTATCCAAAATGTATTAGATTGTTATATATATTAGATATAATATATATTAGATAATATTATATAATATTATCTAATATACACTCTAATATATACAGTATATATATATATATATATATATATATAT
>NW_015592909.1:0-332 GCF_001515605.1 Sinocyclocheilus anshuiensis | reverse complement strand
AGAGAGAGAGAGAGAGAGAGAAAGGGAGAAAAAAGGCTGAGTTGGAGACTGTTTAGCAGTTTGACAGAAGACTCAATTTCAAACAAAAAAATCCAAACTTTGAAAAAAGGTAGTATGATTTGAAGGTTTGATATTATCTAAATGTATACCCAAATGAAATGCCTAATACAAGTAATTCTGTCTGAAAACACTGTTCTCAACAACAGGTATCACACAGTCCTGTTTAAATATATGCCTGTACAGTAATCTAGTGGTTATACTACAGTATTGCACTTGATTGCATGTATTTCTTTCTACTAATCTGCCTCCATTCATTGGATTTTAAATACCAA
>NW_015592908.1:0-332 GCF_001515605.1 Sinocyclocheilus anshuiensis | reverse complement strand
GTGACGCCTGTACTGTCACACCACAGGACAAAGATGTCACACCAGTGGACAAGGTCTCTTTAAAAAGCTTTTTAAATAATTAAATAATATTTGTTTAACTTCTTTTTATTCTTTTTTGATAATTTTCAGTGTTCTTAAATGGAATAATTACATTAATTCAATTAAGCTCTAATCATCCAAATTAAAACAAAAAAAACTTTGAAATGTTTTACTCTACATGTAATGAATCTAGACTATATGAAAATTTCACTTTTTGAAATAAGTTACAAAAAAATTAACTTTTTCACGATATTCAAATTTTTTTAGATGCACCTGTATATATATATATATAT
>NW_015592907.1:0-332 GCF_001515605.1 Sinocyclocheilus anshuiensis | reverse complement strand
TGTTTTCTAATTTGAGTGGTACAGGTAGGTTTTGGCGGGAAAAACTTTTTTTTTTTCTTGATTTAATATATTGCCTTTCATCGTTTTCCCACAGACCCTGACAGGTAATTATTCACAAAAGTATAAAAATATTGTGTGTTTTGAAGTGGGACGTAGTGCTGTCTTATGCAACTGCTAACTTTAACTGTTTTTAGTCAAGTATTAAACCTAATTCCTTTTAGGAATTGCAGATCCTAGCCATAGAAATCATAATAATGATTTATATGGATATGACACTAAGTTAGAACGAGCTTATGCAACTTTACACATTTACTATTACTATATTATTAGTT
>NW_015592906.1:0-332 GCF_001515605.1 Sinocyclocheilus anshuiensis | reverse complement strand
GTGTATATAGAAGACCTAAAACCCCTCCTAGTAGTCGGTTTGGCGTTGAAAGACAAGCAAAGAATGGCAGGTAGGCCACGCCAACTTCTATTGCTCCTACCACGTACACAATAGCTGAAAGAGACAGGTCATACAGATAAAGGTGAAGAAACATTTCTCATTATTATCAATGTTCAAACCAATATATGAAATGTATGCACAGTTATATTAAAACTACCTTTAGCCCAGTTAGGCACAGTAAATGGTGTGTAGGACTCAGAGAAAAGCTGAATCACACTGGGAGCAATAGCACCAAATGCAAAACCATAAGACCATCGGTTACTTAGACTGCA
>NW_015592905.1:0-332 GCF_001515605.1 Sinocyclocheilus anshuiensis | reverse complement strand
GTTACAGAGTGTTGTGCAGCTTGAAAAGGGATTTAAACATTAAACTAATTTTAGTATAGGAAGGTGACAATTAGAGGATAATAAACAAATGATAATAAGAATACAATTTAGAAAAAGTAGACTGATGAGATTACTAAACAGGGAAAAAAGAGGATAAGAGAAGTTGTAAAATCAAACGTCTAAAAACTGGGGAAGAGTCTCACAGTGCAGAAAAACAGAGATGAACCAGAGACATTAAGATTTATGATAACTCCATTAGACACTAGCAGGGGCGTGTCTACGTGGTAGCCAGGGGTGGCACCGGCCCCCCCTGAAATTTGGCTGGCCACCCC
>NW_015592904.1:0-332 GCF_001515605.1 Sinocyclocheilus anshuiensis | reverse complement strand
CATTTAAAATTAGAGGCAACCACTGCATTTTAATCACAATCCAAAGATGCTGCATACATGCAGCATGAGCAGTGTTTGATTTAATTTAGATTGTGTATATTTTCGAAATCTGGAGCAAAAAAACAGAATGCTTTGACTTTAGCTTTGTGAAACTACTACATAAAACATATCTAGAGCCCCGTTTCCACCGCAGGAACTTTCCCCATGAACTAGGGACTTTGGACTCGGTGTGTTTCCAATGCAGGAACCAGGATCTAAATAAAGTTCCGGGTAAAAATTTGCCCTTTAGAAAGTCCCTGCTCACAAGGTAGTACTTTTTCAAAGGTCCGGAA
>NW_015592903.1:0-332 GCF_001515605.1 Sinocyclocheilus anshuiensis | reverse complement strand
AGATGTATCATCAGTTTCATGTAGATGAGTCTGACAGAGACTTTTTGCGCTTCCTTTGGTGGAAGGATGGAAATTTGAACCAACCTGCAAGTGAGTTTCGTATGAAAGTTCATCTCTTTGGTGCAACCTCATCTTCAGGCTGTGCAAATTATGGCTTGAAGCATCTTGCAATTGAAAACAGCGAATTGTATCCCTTGGGGTCACAGTTTGTGATTAAAAATGTCTATGTAGATGATGGAGTGATCAGTGTGGAGAATGCAGAAGAAGCCATTAAAGTTGCAGAAGAGGCACGGAAACTCTGCGCTATAAGTGGCCTACGGCTCCACAAATTC
>NW_015592902.1:0-332 GCF_001515605.1 Sinocyclocheilus anshuiensis | reverse complement strand
ACTATTTTATAGCACTTGCTATTCAATTCTGTATATTATTATTTTATGGAATTATGTATTTGTTTAATTGTATACACTTCATTATTGTCCTAACCAACTCCTAACCCCTAAACATACCCATTGGTAACCCTCTTGAAATATTTAAGCTAATTTATTTCAATATATTCTATATATATTCTGGTTTTAATTTCAGTTTTCTTGGAAAGATAGACTTGTGTCTGTGCGAGACTTCAGTTCATTAGCCGCAGCGCAGCTTCACATCTGATGTGTGACCCACTTAAAGTGCAGTAAACGGTAAAATAATTGCGCTACAAATTAGTGTGATTATTAGT
>NW_015592901.1:0-332 GCF_001515605.1 Sinocyclocheilus anshuiensis | reverse complement strand
TTTTTTAAATTAGGAGCACAAGCGCTCCTAAAAAGAAAAGAAAGCTATTAAAAAAATAGATTATTTTTAAGCAATTTAAGCTTGATTTATACTATGTTGAATGTTCTAAAACAAAATTCAACAGTATCTCTTGAGCTTGGACTGCCTTCTAGATATCTAAATGAGTCCATCCTTCTCTTTCTCTCTGTTTAGAAGTGCTCACCTTTCCCAGCTGTCCAATCAAAGGGCCTTGCTGCCAGGGGGCCCGGCTTCTGTCTAAACACCCGCTGTCGCAGAGACGACCCTGCAACCTTTGGCATCATTTTGACAGACAGCCAGGTGACTGGTTTTAA
>NW_015592900.1:0-332 GCF_001515605.1 Sinocyclocheilus anshuiensis | reverse complement strand
GGCTGACTCTGTCCAATAGCCTGAAGTTATCCGGGATGGAAAGAGGTGTTGAAGTAGGAGGAGAGGCGCATGGCGAGTGCGCGTCTTGGTTCAGGTAACCGCTGGGTCTGTTGATGCGCAGGAGGTCCTCCATCAGAAAGGTCGGGTGAGCCGGGAAAGGTGAATGCAACGATGCTGCAGGACACATAAATGCTGAATATATTGCAGGTGGTGTAATAACACTGGGGATCATCATTGTCCCGGCTATTTTAATGCGATATTAGACGATACGGTTACTCCTGTTAGGATTAGAAAAGTCTCTTCTGCCAAGCTCTGAACTGAACGAGAGGCGA
>NW_015592899.1:0-332 GCF_001515605.1 Sinocyclocheilus anshuiensis | reverse complement strand
TCCGGGTTCAGCAGCGTGTCCCGGATGTGTGGAATATCGGCGTCCATAGAAACACCGATCAGCTGACCGTCGTTTCATGTGTTGTGTAACGGTTTGTCATCGGTTATTTCAGCTAGACAGGCGTTAAGCGTTATCGTCACGCTGGCGGTTAGACGCAGCGCTTCTGTCACGTGACCTTGCGTGATTCATGAGATGCGTTCACGCCTGCGCGCCACCCACCGTCAGGCTCGTACCCTGGCCTGCACATCCCGCTCGCTCGCGCTGCGGTCTGTGTATTGTTCCTCAGCGTGTGTGTGTGTGTGTGTGAGAGAGAGAGAGAGTGTGTGTGTGTG
>NW_015592898.1:0-332 GCF_001515605.1 Sinocyclocheilus anshuiensis | reverse complement strand
AGACCTGAGTAAAGCCACGGTATGGAAAAGACTTGGATGTACAATGATAGGGGCAGTTCACGAAGAAGGGCATTAAGGCTAGTCAGTAAACTGATGGAAAATGAGCACCATAGGGAAGGAAAAGTGAATGATGAGACAAGTGTTTATGTTGATGATTCAGAGGAATCTGACATGCAAATTGGTGATGAAAGTGATGAGGATCTAGTTGATGGCATTGAGGATAAGGAAGTACATGAAAAGACTGCAGCTTCTGTTGAGGATCTGCCTGATCTTGGAGAACAGTGTAGTGAGATGGATGGGGATTTGCAGTGTTCTCTGGCAGACTGGGCAAT
>NW_015592897.1:0-332 GCF_001515605.1 Sinocyclocheilus anshuiensis | reverse complement strand
TGTTGCGACGTCTCTATATTTACTGCTCAAAGTGATTTATCTTGCAGAGATGTTACAAACAAACAGTAACTAATTATACCTCACTGCATCATGTCTTTTATTATTATAATGGTTTATTGTGCACTGGAGTTGCTTTGATGCTTTTTAATCTTTCTTTGCTGTTCCACAGTGTTTCCGCTCAATGAAAGCTCTCTTCCGTTCTGATCTCATTTAATCTCATTTAATGCTTATTCTATGTCTGTGATGCAGCTTATTATGTGTGTGTTTCTATGTTTGTGCATATGTGCATGGTTTTTCATCGGTTTCCCTCGTCAGATCGCAGCAAAGCGTGA
>NW_015592896.1:0-332 GCF_001515605.1 Sinocyclocheilus anshuiensis | reverse complement strand
GGTCAAATAAAGATGCAAGAGATGTGTTTTTAGCCGATTCTTGAAAAAAGAAAAAACACCATGAATATTTTTACACGGGTTATAAAAGGTGCATTTCAATTTTCATATTCAAATTAGTGAATAATTACAACGTTCAATATAATTCTGTTGCTGATATGAAATTAACCAGCACAATGAATTAATGAGCTTTATATTTGACAATCAAGTTTCCTAAAAACACTGTCAGTAGAGTTTCATATGAGGCTGTTAAGATGGAAATATTAGCAATATACTGTATATATACATACATATATATATATATATAAGCTGAATTTTCAGCATCATTACTCCAG
>NW_015592895.1:0-332 GCF_001515605.1 Sinocyclocheilus anshuiensis | reverse complement strand
GGTGGTTAACCGTGTCAAAAGCAGCGGACAGATCCAGCAAGATACATGCATCATACATCCTGATATACATTCCTATAGAATACACCAATACTATGTATAGGCATACTGTATTCTGCACTGTTGTTTTTGTTTAATTTTCTCCAGTTTGCACTACAATATCTTGCACTACGCATTATATATATTACCTTCTGGAATACCTCTCTTCTCGTCTATTTTATTTTTATTTGTATCTATTTATGTTTGTCTATTATGCCCAAACTTGTGGGCTGCTGAACAGTCTTTCATTGTTCAAAACAATGACAATAAAAATCTATTCTATTCTATTCTATATA
>NW_015592894.1:0-332 GCF_001515605.1 Sinocyclocheilus anshuiensis | reverse complement strand
TTTTATTTTTCAGGATTCACAGATGAATAGAAAGTTCAGAAGAACGGCATTTATTTGAAATAGAAATCTTTAGTAACATTATCACTTTTGAACAATTTAATGTGTCCTTGATGAATAAAAGTATTAATTAATTTTTTTAATCTAATTTTATCAAATTATATATATTTACATTTAAAGTGGTTTTGTTTATATATTTAGTTATTATTATTTTAATTTGATTACTATTTTACTGTTTATTTTTTGGAAGAAAAAAATATATTGTATGGTAAACAGCTGAATATATACATTATATATATATGTGTGTGTCAGTGGTGTGTGTGTGTGTGTGTGTG
>NW_015592893.1:0-332 GCF_001515605.1 Sinocyclocheilus anshuiensis | reverse complement strand
ACCACTCCAGTCCAGCAATTAACATCTTGTGAAGTGAAAAGCTGTCTGTTTGTAAGAAACAAATCCATCATTAAGAGGTCAATTCAAACTGTTGGTTCAAAGCTAAAATGCGAGTCCTCTATCCACAATGTTACTTTCTCCAGTGAAAAAGTTGTCTCGTCTGAAACAGGAGAGAAATCTGCACAGATCAAGCAAGTGAAAACAGTCTAAAACAGTTCTAAACAAATTTGTATTTTGATGTAAGAGGATGGAGTTTTTATCATGGATGATAGACTTATGGTTTACATATTAATTATTGTGATGTTTTTATCAGCTGTTTGAACTCTCATTCT
>NW_015592892.1:0-332 GCF_001515605.1 Sinocyclocheilus anshuiensis | reverse complement strand
TCACCTGGGCTGGGCTTGCTTATTTGTTTTTAAATAACAAAAAACCCAAAAGTTATATTTTTGGCATCTGTAAAGGCCCTTTCACACCAACAGTGAAATGAATAATGCTTCATGCTTGCATATGATAGGGTGTAAGGACTCTTTCAGGATTAGATAAGCTGCTGCTAAATGCACATGTTTCCCTGAAGGTTAGCATCCACCCATCAGAGCTGCTTCATTTAACGTTCCAAAAACACCAAGAAAGTGATCAAATATACAAGTCCTTATAAGTTAAGTTTAAGCCAGTAATTTCTATCTTTTGCTGTAGTGTGTCAGTAAGAAATATCAGTTTA
>NW_015592891.1:0-332 GCF_001515605.1 Sinocyclocheilus anshuiensis | reverse complement strand
GGCGACCTGGATGAAACGCTTTAAAGCTTAAGTGTATGGAATACCTTTGAAACTTTGAACGGCCATATCTCCGTAACGGCGCGGTGGATCTGCACCAAATTCAGGGATCCCTTCAGCTCGAGGAACCCTCTCGAACGCCAAATCAAGTGTACATCACGAGGCCCCCTTTCGAATGAGACCACCCCCGCGTCGATAGCACCCGGGGTCCGGGAGTTACGGGTGGTTAAATTTGCGGTCTGGCTCCGACCGATCAAGCGATCCCGGTGGGGCTACCGACGCGCGGAGGGCGGCGTTCGAGAGGGCTCCTCAAGCTGAAGGGATCCCCCGAATTT
>NW_015592890.1:0-332 GCF_001515605.1 Sinocyclocheilus anshuiensis | reverse complement strand
GCACCCATTCACTGCAGAGGATCTACTGGTGAGTAAGCAATGTAATGCTTCATTTCTCCAAATCTGTTCCCATGAAGAAACAAACTCCTCTACATCTTGGATGGCCTGATGGTGAGTAAGTTTACTGCACATTTTCATTTTTTGGGTGAACTATTCCTTTAAGACCTTAAACTCGTGTGTGATTACAGACCAATTCAGTCAATGACCTCATAATGGCATGATGAAGAAAAATAAAAGATGTTGGAGCGAATCGTCAGGAAACGCCACCTCTGATCTGACATACGCCACTGAGGGCAAACACACACATGGAGACAGATGGAGCTGCCTCGCCT
>NW_015592889.1:0-332 GCF_001515605.1 Sinocyclocheilus anshuiensis | reverse complement strand
TAATTAGCTCGCCCTCAGCCACGGTGCAGGGGGCGGAGCTCCTCTATGCGCTCTCATTGTCCGCGGCTTTCTCCCTCGCGGCAGGCGTTGTAGCTTGCTCTCACACTTAGTCTGACGATCCGAGAGGCTCTGGCTCCGTGGCAATCCTCAGCTCTGTCGCACTCCTTGGCGATGGCTCGTCGGTCGCGACGAGCTCGGGCTCTCCATCAGCGGTGGCCTCGGGCTTGTGCTCCACGCAGCGGAGAGATGGTGGGCTTGGCGTATGGATCTGGCTGTGCTCTGGATCAGGGATAGACGCTCTCCAGACACCGGATAATGGCTTCCCTCCAGCT
>NW_015592888.1:0-332 GCF_001515605.1 Sinocyclocheilus anshuiensis | reverse complement strand
TAATCATCCATCACAAGGAGTAAAACCAAAGAATATAGTTCTGAAATGCAGAACAAGATTGTTGAGCTTCACAAGATAGAAAGTGGCTGTAAGAAAATAGCTAAAGCCATTTCCACCATTAGGGCAATAATTGAGAAGTTCCAATCAACTAAAGATGTTACAAATCTGCCAGCAAGTGGCATTATATCAGCCTACTGCATGGTGAGGAGGAGAGTTTTAGTGGCCAAAGAGTCTTTTTGGCAGTAAACCCACCAAATGGGTTTGGTGCAAAGAGGGATAAAAAGTACCCCAAGCCCACAGTTAAATATACTGCTGGATCTTTAATGTTGTGG
>NW_015592887.1:0-332 GCF_001515605.1 Sinocyclocheilus anshuiensis | reverse complement strand
TATTAACATGCCCAGGACTTATTATGATTATAACATTAGTACTCCCTGTGAGAAGGCTACTTAATGAGCACAGGCTAATTAGCCGGGCACCATGCTGCCTATTAGAAATCTCTATACAGCCAAGAAAAGTTGATTTAGTGATCGCAGTGCCTCAGTTGTTGCAATTTGCATAGTGCATCAGATTATAGAATTATAAATAGGGATAATGGTTCACTTAACTCACGATGTGATGCGATTCACGATACTGATTTCACAATATGTTTTTCTTATGATTTTCACGATTTCTTTTTTTAACAAAATGAGATTTAAGACAAATTATAAATAAAAAGGTG
>NW_015592886.1:0-332 GCF_001515605.1 Sinocyclocheilus anshuiensis | reverse complement strand
TTTTTTTTTTAGCATTTTGATTTTACGATTCATGGACGAAATCACTTATCTGTGATCAAAGACAGTGAGAGCTGATGTTGGGGAATATAGTCACATTTGTGCTAAATTACTGATAGTCAAAAACTAGCAAACTGCTTTAACTTAGTTTTGGCTACCTGAAAGTTAAAACAATTGGCAAATCTGATAAAAGACAGACAAAATAAAATAAATTGTTTTATGTAACCCATTTCAAAAATACAAATGTACCAAAAATAAAAAGAAACTTGGCCCCAAACAATCCAACTGAACAGCAGTGCTCAGTGTACATACTGTAGGCCTACACATACAGTAGG
>NW_015592885.1:0-332 GCF_001515605.1 Sinocyclocheilus anshuiensis | reverse complement strand
GACAGATAATAGTTTTAATTATGTATGTTCATGGGTCACCCCTCTGTATTTCACAATGTTGAAATGACATGACCCACGTTGCACTTTCTCCTATTCATAAGTAATAGGAGTGCACCCTCTTTTCTGTCTTTGATTAGATGCAGATAGGCTAGCAGCACAGTATAGTTTGGTGATGCGAAGAACGAAAATTAGACACTTATTTCCATCTATGTATTTTTTGTAATTTTGTATTTTGTACATTTTACAAATTTTGGGATATCACATAAAAAAATGCTGGATTGAAATGCCAAGATGTGCATAAAAACCAAAAACATGCACGTAAACTACAATGG
>NW_015592884.1:0-332 GCF_001515605.1 Sinocyclocheilus anshuiensis | reverse complement strand
TTCTCAGCAAGACTTTAACAGTAAAACAACTATGAAATACAAAACATGTACAAGGTGAATATACAAAAATATAAAACCATGTTTATTGCCAACTAATATACAACCTAAATGATTGAATGAAAAATTAATAAATTAATGAATAATGAATAAATAAATGAATAAGCTTAATAAAAGTAATAACGTGACAGATTGCCTTGCTCTGGCATGTGACAACTTGCCCCGGCCTCCCCTATATTACACCTAAATATCAATAGATTTTGCTTTGGTCACAAGAAGAGCTGTGTGGATTGGACTTCGTCACAATCTCTCTTTCTCTCTCTCTCTCTCTCTCT
>NW_015592883.1:0-332 GCF_001515605.1 Sinocyclocheilus anshuiensis | reverse complement strand
CAGTTGGGGGTTCGGTTCTTGCTCAAGGGTCTTACCTCGTGGTATTGAAGGTGGAAGAGAGTGCTGGTCATTGCCAAACCCCCTCATGGAAGAAAGCCGTCATGTTCACAGCTGTGACAATGAGCACTTATCAGGATCAACTAAATGCTGGTTTTCAAAAGTATGTGAAATAAGCAAAGTTTGCAGCATAGACTTTTTAAAATGAGTCCAAGAGTTTTACACACTGGTCTGTTGTTGTGGTGACATTTCCACACCCTTAAACATGACGTGGCACAAAACAAAACATAATTGGTTGCTTTACCTGTCAGTCATATGGCCTCTTGGGCGGTCCT
>NW_015592882.1:0-332 GCF_001515605.1 Sinocyclocheilus anshuiensis | reverse complement strand
CCCTTATGACTGGTTTTGTGGTCCAGGGTCACATTTATGGTTTACTACAATTTGCAGATACATGTGATCCGGTATATAAAAGTAAAAGAGGATATTACACATTGGTGCATTTTTGTAACTAGAATTGTTTTAAATGTGTCCCTTGGCAATCAAAATAAGACACTTGTTTTGCACCAATGGAATACACATGGTTAAAATTTGATATCCATTCACTAAAACATTTTGGATGGACATTTCAGCGGTTTAAAGGCAAAGATCTTCCAGTTGCTTGCTCAAAGGTATATGAAAATTGAGTTGAGATTTAAAATAATAATAAAAAATATTAAAATAAT
>NW_015592881.1:0-323 GCF_001515605.1 Sinocyclocheilus anshuiensis | reverse complement strand
GTGTGTGTGTGTGTGTGTGTGTGTGTGTGTGAGTGTGTGTGAGTGGGTGTGTGTCGTACCTGTACTGCATCGCGGTGTGTGTCTCTGAGCTGAGCGTGCCGCTGCATTGGTTTCTCTGGCGCTCTGATACACACTCAGCGCTGTTAAACGAGAAGAACAGCATGATGCAGAGAAAGAGAGAGAGAGAGAGAGAGAGAGAGAGACCTACCGCCACCACTGAACCAGAGTGAAGGACGAGAGACCAAACGAATAGAGACCTCAGAGGACGCCTTCTTAAACGCAGCTGTCTCACACACACACACACACACACACACACACACAGA
>NW_015592880.1:0-332 GCF_001515605.1 Sinocyclocheilus anshuiensis | reverse complement strand
TTATTCAGAATACACACTGGCACAAAGATCCTTGTATCGCTGACGTTTGTGGTGCTGTACTGTAAAAAGTGTACATAAGGCAATGTTTTGGTGTTTCGTGTTTTTTGCCATGTACTGCTTGTATGTTTGCCGGAATTTCCAACTCGAGTTTCATACAAAGGGTTTTTGAGCTATACTATAACACCCATGTTCATATATCAACCCAATAAGCCAAATTGACTTTCATTGAAGCCCTTTTGCTTTACCAGCAAACACTCTGTGGTGGTCCCATAATCATGACAGTGGTACTTGCTGAGCCTCAGTTCATTGTGTGCACAAACTAAACCTCTACT
>NW_015592879.1:0-326 GCF_001515605.1 Sinocyclocheilus anshuiensis | reverse complement strand
TATAGCATTATTTATTTGCATTATTTATTCCTTTTTTTTATTTAGTTTTGTTCGTTCCACAAAGGAATTTAGCTGTATGATTTTGTGTTCCTTATATTGTCATTTTGGGAGTTTAATGCCAAGAATGTCCCACCTTGTGGAGTTTAACAATGAAATATATGGAAACAAATGTTGGTCATGAGCAACTGTTGTTATGTTGTGATGCAAAACATCTACTGTGCTGCAGTTCCAGCTTTATTTACTCGCAGAGTGTTCATTCTGGCCCTTGATTATTCTTCTCCGATGATCCGTGTGTGTGTGTGTGTGTGTGTGTGTGTGTTCTGGTA
>NW_015592878.1:0-332 GCF_001515605.1 Sinocyclocheilus anshuiensis | reverse complement strand
GCTCATCCATTAAATGCGAAGGATGAATTAGGCCACTAGAGCAATGAGTCAGCCCAGAGTTATGCAATGCGAGCGCTCAGGGTATTGCCACACTCTGTGCGTACAAGGGAAAGAGCGGGTATGGAGAAAGAGAGAGAGAGAGAGAGAGGTTGTTTTGCAGGCACGCATCTGCGTATGTGAGAACATGACTGACATATGTTCTGGGGAAAATGTGCGTGGATGGAACAGCTGCCTTCAGTGTGAGGCCGAGGACCATAAGGTTTGTAGGCAGATTGTGTTACTTTGCATATTGTTTAAATGTGAAAGGCAACAAAATATGTTCCAACTGCTCT
>NW_015592877.1:0-332 GCF_001515605.1 Sinocyclocheilus anshuiensis | reverse complement strand
ATAAAAATGTAAATCATGAATATATAGAAGTAAATCTGAATATATAGTTATGAGTCTGAATATATAAATGTAAATTGTGAATATGTACTTATAATTCAGAATATATACATGAAAGTTGCAATAAATAGATTAAAAAAACGGAATATATAAATACAAATCATGAATATATGTATAGAAGTTAATCTGAATGTATAGTTAAAAGTCTGAATAAATAGAATTAAATCCGAAAATATAGTTTTAAGTTTGAATATATAAATGTAAATTGTGAATATATATAGTTATTATTTTGACTATATAATTGTAAATCAGAATGTATATTTATAAATCTTGAG
>NW_015592876.1:0-332 GCF_001515605.1 Sinocyclocheilus anshuiensis | reverse complement strand
TGGCTTTCTTAGACATCAGCGTGGTGAGTTGGCTCTGCAGAGACGCCACCTGCTGTTTAAGCTCTGTCAATGGGTCGGACTCAGGCTGGAATGCTGCTTGTTGACTGCAGACGCATGCACTCTGAGAACTTGCCATAGCCCGCTGCCGGTGTGAGCCAAGGTGCTTCTTCATACGTGTGGCTTTAGCTGCCTGCCTATCCTCCTCAGTGCGGATTAATAACAGGAGCTCTGAAAATGCTGGTGGGTGACTTTTCTTTTCTTCGAGGTTGAGGTCAGAGAGCAAAGGGTTGTCCCAACACCCGCGACAAAACTGTTTGAGGATGTGTCTATCT
>NW_015592875.1:0-332 GCF_001515605.1 Sinocyclocheilus anshuiensis | reverse complement strand
TATATATATATATATATTATGGTTTTAAAGCACCGTAGTAAAGAACTGTAGTAACAATAATATTTCAGCAGACACTCACGGTTTCCAAGATTACCATAGTAAACATTTCTTAAGGAGTTCCTCTTAAGGAGTTCCATCTCCGGTGTCCACTCAGCAAATTCATGGGTTCGTGCAATTTTCATAAATGAATAACTAAGATTTTAAATGAATTAGGCTTTTAAAGTGACCGGATTCATGTGACAGCTCTTTGTTTACAGTGTTTTAATAAAGCCAAAGTTCAGCCTAACTTATATGGAAGCATATAGGTAGCGAAATTCAATTTAAAATGCAAT
>NW_015592874.1:0-332 GCF_001515605.1 Sinocyclocheilus anshuiensis | reverse complement strand
TTATATCTGATCATCAGCTGAAAAGCAGTCATTCAAGATTTAAGGAAACAGTCATTTTTTTCAAGTCCAAATTAATTTTATATTGAGAGACAGCTATAAGTAAACCATTTTTAGGCTGACTTCCCTGAGAAGTGTAAACATACACTACTGTTCAAAAGTTTGGAGTTGGTAAGATATTTACTTCTTTAATTTTATTTATTAATATTTTTTTTATATATGCATTAAATACAGTAATATTGTTAAATCCTTCAGAAATCTGATGAATATGTGGATTTGGTGCTCAAGTATAATTTTTTTTTATCAGTGCTATAAGCAGTTGCATAATTTTTTTT
>NW_015592873.1:0-332 GCF_001515605.1 Sinocyclocheilus anshuiensis | reverse complement strand
TAAATCTTTTTTTTTTTTTTTTAGATGAACAGGAAATTAGACCATTTTCCCCTGCATTTAACCTTCCCAATCCCTCATTTGAACCCCTTTAGCTAGCATGGGCTTGGTCTGAGTCATTTTGGAAAAGCACTAATCAGCTGTTTCGCGAGTGATTGAGCATCTGCCATGACAAAGCGACTGTTTAAAAGGTACTTCTCCACTTTTATTCACACTGCGGTTGTCTGTCGCTCTGGGTTTCCTTTGGAAAATGCCTGAACTCCTCCTCCTTCTTCTAAGGCAGTAATACTCATTTAAGCCCAAAGCAGTGCTGCGTTTTATGACCCAGGATTCAT
>NW_015592872.1:0-332 GCF_001515605.1 Sinocyclocheilus anshuiensis | reverse complement strand
TATGCACCAAGAGCTTGTAACACTCCAAAGAGAAATGAAAAATTGCATTATATGACCCCTTTAATTTCAGCAACTTTGTGAATGTCTTAATTGTACAAAAATATTGGTATTATATTAAAAGTTTTGCCTGGTATCGGCGAGATATATCTTATGTATTGTAGTTTCTTAATATTAGAAAATCTATACTCTTAATAAAAATTTTATATAAAATTTAATGTTAATAATTTTTTACCTGTATATTATAAATTAATTACATTTTATTATATTTTATGTTATATAATATATATAGTTTTAAACTTTGTATTAAAATTATATATAAAAATATATAAAAT
>NW_015592871.1:0-332 GCF_001515605.1 Sinocyclocheilus anshuiensis | reverse complement strand
TGCATCCAACTTCATTTCCACTTCAATTTTTAGCAACCTTCTGCTCGTCTCTCAAGGAGATACGATACAAGCTCTGACACGAATTAGCCCTCAGATTGACTGATACTGCAACGCCCAGGGGACGCTGCGTAAAAAAGCTCGCCTCTACCCTCCCCTTCACGTCCCACTCTTTTCTGTCTAACCCTTCTCTTTCTGCGCTTCCTCTTCGTCTTGTTTTTCCCTGGTGCCTGCTTGTCAGTCACCTGTCTTGGCGGCATCACCCTCGCCTTCAGAGTTGACAGACAGGCGCCGCCGGGTTCTGACGGAGTAATTTGCTCCGAATTTACAAAACG
>NW_015592870.1:0-332 GCF_001515605.1 Sinocyclocheilus anshuiensis | reverse complement strand
TTCTTGCGCCGCCAAGTGGAGCGGAGGACAATAACACAAGCGCCAATAATAATCTGTTACACGGTTATTTTCTTGTCTTGATCCTAAACACGGATCAAGAAAACACATCAAATCATTTTCGACCTTTATGTGCAAAGTTTAGATCACAACGAGTTTGTGCTCAGGGGGTTAAATCAAATGTTGTGTTTTTAAATACTGGGGCACCTCAAGGAGTCGTCCTGTGACCTTTGTTGTTCTCTGTCGATTCAAATGAAATCAAAATATTGAGTGAGAACTGTAAATTATATAAATACTAGGGATGCACCGATATGAAAATTTTGGCCGATACCGAT
>NW_015592869.1:0-329 GCF_001515605.1 Sinocyclocheilus anshuiensis | reverse complement strand
CACACACACACACACACACACACACACACACACACACGCATGTAATGCAAAAAAAATGTATATAAATAAAAACAAAATAAAACCCATTTTCTGAATCAGTATATTATATCTTATTTAATATACAGTGGGTATAGTAAAGAATCAGCCCTCTTTACAATAATCACATTTTGTTGTTTTGCAGCCTGAAATGAAGACACAGTTTTTGATTCATCCAGCTGTATTTACTCAATGCAACAATAACATACAAGTGAAAGATAAAACACCATGTCAGAAGAAAAACAGAGTCACTGAGTTGGAAAAAGGATCACCCCCCTGTGTCAGTATTTTGT
>NW_015592867.1:0-329 GCF_001515605.1 Sinocyclocheilus anshuiensis | reverse complement strand
AGAGAGAGAGAGAGAGAGAGAGAGAGAGAGAGAGAGAGTGTGAGTATGTTTGAGCAAGGTATGAAGGGGTCTTTGGGTCCACATGCTTATTTGTTCTTTTGACATGATGCTCATTGAACAGATGTTCAAGTAGATTGAAACTGTTCTCCACCAGGTGGTTTTGTATAGTGGCTCAGTAGTGCACAACACAACAAAATCTCCACAACACAACAAAATTGGCACAACACAACAGAAACAAGCCACAAGAAAACTGAAATGGGCATATGCTTGCACACAAATTGGAGCATATATATACAGTCGTGGTCAGAATTATTGGCACCCTTGGTAAA
>NW_015592866.1:0-332 GCF_001515605.1 Sinocyclocheilus anshuiensis | reverse complement strand
TATATATATATATATATATATATCACAAAAAGTTCAGCCCATCCTGTGCAGATGTGGCACGTGTCAGAGACAGGGAGTTTTTGCTTCACAAATCTGCATGCTGCCTTCATGCTGAAAACCTTTAAAAATTTAAGGAGAGTGTAATATATAAGATCTGCTCTGGTGCTTATATGGGTCAGCAACAACAGGCCAGGCAAAATTCCTCCATTTTTTATAAATAACACATTTCATTCTATTTTGTATGTTAAAAATCCTCGCATTGACAAGAAGCAGCCCAGGCCATATTAAAAGGAGTCCAGCACCCCCTAGCTCTCCATTCAGAGCCAAATAAA
>NW_015592865.1:0-332 GCF_001515605.1 Sinocyclocheilus anshuiensis | reverse complement strand
CCAGGCCAGTAGTTGGCGATGTCACTTTGTAAAGAAACACTACACTTCGGCGCACATATCTATAGACTGAACATGTGATGTGCCTGTGCGTGACATCTCCGTGTAAACTACAAAAATACGAGATAAAAACAGTATCATTATCAAAAACTTGCACTTGATATCCGTTTTTCAAAAGGGGCCTTCCAAAGGGGCTCGCCAAATGCATTAAAAAAAAAAAAACAGGCAAACAAAAAAAACTAGAAATAAGCACTAAATTAAGTTAAAATAACTAAAAATCAAGCTGGTTCTTATTTTAAAGGGGTCATGAACTGAGAAATCAAAATTCCCTTGAT
>NW_015592864.1:0-332 GCF_001515605.1 Sinocyclocheilus anshuiensis | reverse complement strand
AACAGAAGTTCTTTATTGAGAATTAAGGTTTAAATGTTTTTTTTTGTTCAACTTTAGTTGCCTCTTGACCCTTGACTTTAATATTAAGTTAAAATAAGTTTTTCTTTGGCTGTTACAATAGTGTTTATAAAGCACATATGTGATGACAAGGAACTTATGGTAAAATAATTTCATGCATCTGAGTCTCTGGCTGCATTTTATCAAAATCTGTAGTTCTTTTATGAGTTGTATATTATTGCAGTTCTACAATACTACATGACAATGTGAGAAAATTGTATAAACCACTATTAGAATTATGGGTTATAAAGAGGTTTCAATTCTGTCACTCATAG
>NW_015592863.1:0-332 GCF_001515605.1 Sinocyclocheilus anshuiensis | reverse complement strand
GTTTTGCATGAGAATGTGTCTACTGCTGAATGTTTGCATTTGATGTCCGTTTGTTAGCGTGTGTCTGAGGTGTCATTGGTGTCTGTTTTGAGTGTGTATCAGTGCGAGTGTGTGTCTGAGGTGTCAACTGCGTGTCGGTGCGAGTGTGTCTGAGGTGTCAGTCTGTTTGATCAGCATGTCGTTGCAAGGATTTTTCAATTTCTGCTCACATGAAACCGTTGATACAGGGAAGCCACTTTACTACAAAATACTAAAATCATTAGTGCTGATGTTTGACAAAAAATGTTTCAAATCAAACAGAGATATTAAAGGGGTCATATGATGCGATTTCA
>NW_015592862.1:0-332 GCF_001515605.1 Sinocyclocheilus anshuiensis | reverse complement strand
GTCTAAATAATAATTAAACCTTGTATTAAATAATAATAATAATTATTATAATTTGCCTAATACATACCTTCTGCTCTTTTATTTGTTTTTTAGGCTATTCACGATTTAATTAAAATAATGGATCTTAAACCGAGGGAACAAATTAATAAAACATCCTCATATTTAAACTAAAATGAATGGTTAAAGGGGCCATGAACTGAGAAATCAAAATTCCCTTGATCTGTTGAAAGATAAGAGGTCATCGTACTATGAAAAACATCCTGTAAGTTTCAGAACTCAAAACTTTATCGTTAGTCTAAAAACAGCTTATATTGAAGCCAATCTGCCAAAAC
>NW_015592861.1:0-332 GCF_001515605.1 Sinocyclocheilus anshuiensis | reverse complement strand
TACATAATGTACTGAAAAATGATTAAATTACTTTAAATGTATAATGTGAAGTTAGGGTTTGGGTTAACCCTAACCCAGAAGCTGTTTCAGAGGTTTCAGAATGTCGCTGATTTCAGGTTTTATTTTCCTTGTAGGGGACATTTGATTAAAAAGATATTCAGACCTGATCCTCACTGTCATCTCTGAGTGTGTCACAGTCTTCCTGTTTCCCATCATCCTCTGGGTGGCTTAAGGCCAGTGACATCAGCGTCATTCGTTTGTCTCAGACATCGACAGTCTGGCAGGAGTGTGTGTGAGAGAGTGTGTGTGTGTGTGTGTGAGTATGTCTGTGA
>NW_015592860.1:0-332 GCF_001515605.1 Sinocyclocheilus anshuiensis | reverse complement strand
TTTTGTTCCTGAATGAATCAATCGTTTAAATGATTCGGTTCAATCACAACGACTCACTTATTAACAGTGACTTGCTGCCACCTACCGACAGTTTTAATTTCACATTTAAAGTATCTTTTTTTTTTTTTTTTTATAATTTCAATTATCAGTATACAACGTTTTATACTGAACACACACACATATATTATGTAAACATAAACTTTTATTATGGATGCGATTTATCGAGATTAATCGTTTGACAGCACTAATATATACAGTATATATACACTGAACAAAATTATAAACGCAACGTTTTTGCCCCCATTTTTCATGAGCTGAACTCAAAGATCTAA
>NW_015592859.1:0-332 GCF_001515605.1 Sinocyclocheilus anshuiensis | reverse complement strand
GAAGGTGGGAGAGAGCGCTGTACATTCACTCCCCCCACCTACAAGTGTGTGATATGTGTGTGTGATATGTGTGTGTGTGTGTGAGTGAGTGAGTGTGTGTGTGTGATATGTGTGTGTGTGTGTGTCTGAGTGAGTGAGTGTGTGTGTGATATGTGTGTGTGTGTGTGTCACAGACTGTAATGATCTCTCAGAAAGTCATTATCTCAGATTAACAGTGATTAGACTCGTGATGATAAGATCTGATGAGGCTCCTGAAGGGTGAAGATCATGTGGACAAACTGAACTCGTATCCTGAAATAGTTCTGCTGAAGTACAGTAGATGAGGGCAGATG
>NW_015592858.1:0-332 GCF_001515605.1 Sinocyclocheilus anshuiensis | reverse complement strand
CCTGCGCATGTACAGAGACTACGGCGCTATGGTTATTTCCTACGGCAGCACGGCCCGAGACTCCATCAACCACGCCAGACACCTGGCCCGAGAGAACGAATACCTGTGTCTGGAGGAGTGAGTGTGCATCAACACACTGCATGCTTATTTCTCATGCATTTCTCAAATTTCACATGATCCGTAAAGCGCTTTTCACAATACACATACACTGTATTGCCAAATGTATTGGAACACTCCCTTCTAATGAACAGATTTGACTACTTTAGTCATTTCCATGAGTACAAATTTTAATGTTTAAGTATATAATGATATTCTAGGGAATTGTGTGCTTC
>NW_015592857.1:0-331 GCF_001515605.1 Sinocyclocheilus anshuiensis | reverse complement strand
TCCACACCACTCCAGTCCATCAATTAACGTCTTGTGAAGCAAAAAACTACATGTTTATAATAAATCCATTAATAAACTGTCACTTCTGGTCAAAATACGAGCCACTAATCCATAATAACGCTTCCTCCAGTCCATCCCCTGTTGTCCTCTTATATCAAAATGCACTCACATATTTGTTTAGAACTGTTTTGGACTGTTTTAGCTTGTAAGCTTTGGCTTTTCACTTCACAAGATGTTAACTGATGGACTGAGTGGTGTGGATCACTTGTGGATTATTGTGATGTGATGTATCAGCTGTTTGGACTCTCATTCTGACGGCACCCATTCACTG
>NW_015592856.1:0-332 GCF_001515605.1 Sinocyclocheilus anshuiensis | reverse complement strand
TTCTAAGGTAGCAGTTTCTGCAGAAATGGGTCCTGCAGAAGTGGTGCCATGGGTACTAGTTTCTGCAGAAGTGGTGCCAAGGGTAGCAGTCTCTGCAGAAGTGGTGCCAAGGGTAGTTTTTGCAGAAGTTGTGCCCAGGGTAGTAGTTTCTACAGAAGTGGGTGCTGCAAAAGTGGTTTCCAGGGTAAAAGTTTCTTCAAAATTGGTGCCAAGGGTACTAGATTCTGCATTAGTGGTGCCCAGAGTGGTAGATTCAACGGAAGTGGTGCCAGAGGTACTAGATTCTTCAGAAGTGGTTTCCAGGGTAGTAGTTTCTACAGAAGTGGGTGCTG
>NW_015592855.1:0-332 GCF_001515605.1 Sinocyclocheilus anshuiensis | reverse complement strand
CCAAGTTCTCCCTCGTGTTTCCTTATGCCCATATTTGGTTATCTTTCTGTGTCCTGTTCCTATTATGTTTCATTAGTTCCAGGTGTTTCTCATCATGCCTTGTGTATTTAAAGTGTTTCCGGTTCACAATTCTTCATCCGGTATTGTACGTTTACCCCTCGTTCTACGTGTGAGTTCCTGCCTGTTCCATGTACTTCCTTATTGGGTGAAATAAAGACTATTGAATGTTAATCTTCTTCGTCTCCGCGCTCCTTCATCTCCTCGTCTCCGCTACAGTAGGCAATCCGTGACACTAAACAGTGGCATCTGATTTGAAAGTCAAATCGCACTGT
>NW_015592854.1:0-332 GCF_001515605.1 Sinocyclocheilus anshuiensis | reverse complement strand
ACAAAATAATGATCTTTAAAATAGCATCATATGACCTCTTTAAGAATCAAGCGTATGTGCACTTTTGAATGGGGTCATTTTTATAAATTCAACTATTATTTTCTCTAGTGGACTATATGTAAACATACTAAATAAAACATAACAAGCATGTTAAAACATAACAAGTAAAATAAAACATAAAGTATGATCCCACTCATTTTGGTAACATAATTAACATTTCGCAAATTCTGCAAGTATGTAAACTTTTGACCTCAACTGTGTAGAACACCATCCTATAAGATATTGTCTGTGCTGTGTAGTGTAATGTGTCTGTGTGTCTTTTAGGCTTGTGT
>NW_015592853.1:0-332 GCF_001515605.1 Sinocyclocheilus anshuiensis | reverse complement strand
CGTTAACTTTATTATGATGCTTTTCTCTTCATGTGAGCGTAAACCCAGGTTTATCTTGTTGTTGATGTAAGTGTAAATGTAAATGTTGTCAGATTTTCCCTGATGTTGTTTGTATTATGTTTTCTGAAAAAATAAATCAATAAATATTTATTAGGCGACATATATATATTTGTTTCAAGCATTGTTGTGAACACACTGCAGTAATAGTCACCAGTAGCCTAACTATAGGCTAATCAAACTATTCAAACAACAATTCATGCCCCACAAATTAAATGTATAAAAAGCTTAACACATCAAAAAATAAGAAACTATATTACCCAAGGTTAGCATAG
>NW_015592852.1:0-332 GCF_001515605.1 Sinocyclocheilus anshuiensis | reverse complement strand
TATATATTTATTTATTTATTTATTGAGAAAGGATTTATTAAATTGACCAAAAGTGACAGTAAATATATTTATAATATTACAAAAATATTTTTGTTTCAAATATTATTTTTTTTACATTTTTTATTCATCAAAGAATCTTGAAGAAAAAAGTGTAACAGTTTCCACAAAAATATGAAGAAGCACTTCGTATTTGTGTGCACCAAATTCAGCATATTAGATTGATTTCTGAAGGATCATGCAACACTGAAGACTGGAGCTGCTGAAAATTCTTTGTCATCACAGGAATCTTTTATATTTTTTAATATATACACAAACAGATTTTATGTAATTGT
>NW_015592851.1:0-332 GCF_001515605.1 Sinocyclocheilus anshuiensis | reverse complement strand
CGCGCCCCCCCCCCCAAAAGAAAAAAACCTTAAAAAAAGGAAAGAATTTACTAAAAGAGAAGGGTCCAATTGTAAAATTCATTTCTCTTCTATGAAAAAACGTCAAAAATACAGATCACTGATGACTTTATACACTGCAAAATAACCTAATAGCCTGCCCAAAATTAAATTTTAAAAACTTTAAAAAGGAAAGAATGTACTAAAAGAGCAATTTCCGTTTGATTATGTTGTTTGTAAAATTGTTATTCATTTATTTATTTATCCATTCATTTATTCTGAGACTAGCGCAGAGAAATACAAATACTGCCATTCCTTTACCTAGATCAGATGAC
>NW_015592850.1:0-332 GCF_001515605.1 Sinocyclocheilus anshuiensis | reverse complement strand
TTTTACAGTATGAATTGTCTTTCTAATTTTAATTATTTTTTAAAATTTTAAATTTAATTAAATTTTCAGTGAACAAAATTTAAATGGCAACTGTATTCTGCAACTGTTACTGTAAAGAGTCATTTCTACCGGATTTAACGCATATAAATTAGTTTAGTTTATATAAATGAATGTATGTAGATTGATTTGATTTTTGTTAGAAAATCGAATCAAAATTGTTAGAGCCTATTGTAAAGCCACACCAATTAAAATGGGTTGAATAAAGGCCTTCTGTAGTCAATCCATGCGTTTTTGTAAAAAAAATATCCATATTTCAAACGTAATAAACACTT
>NW_015592849.1:0-332 GCF_001515605.1 Sinocyclocheilus anshuiensis | reverse complement strand
TCGCATTTTAATTGTTACATCTGACACACAAACTTTCCGCGCAAGTGGTTCAAAAAAGAATGCAGCACTACAGAGTAAGCTAAAGGTATGATGAAATAATTCATTAATGTTTAATAGAGGGCTAGATGGTCGTAGTTAGCTGATTATTTCGCTGTATTGTTATTGTTTATTGCTGTTCAAGTTGTTCTAACTTAACACATTCATTGCGACCCATTTAACAGATGCATCGTTTTATGTCAGGGAATAGGTCACAATAAGCTTGTGTTTCATTGTAAAGCAGACACAACTAAGTATTTCTGGTGGTTGTGGTGGTATCACTTGTCTATATTTGT
>NW_015592848.1:0-332 GCF_001515605.1 Sinocyclocheilus anshuiensis | reverse complement strand
ATTCAAAAACTGTATTTTTCTATTTACAGAAAGTGCATTTGTAACTGTTTGTATAAACCAGCATCACCACAAAACAACAGAGACCACGGAGAAACTAATCCTCTGAGGGTTAATGGTGTTTGGTGAACAAATGTCTGCGCCACCCGCTGGACTGGAGTGTAAAGCGACGATTGATGGGCAAAGGAAGCCTCATGAAGCACTGATTTCCATCTGACTGTTCCGGGAAAAGATTCAAAGCTTCGAGTGTGTCGAAAACAATGGCATCTGGTGGTTAGTAAAAAAATAAAGCAGCCAAAAGCGGTTAAGGCTAGATGGGATGTAGTCATTTTTGT
>NW_015592847.1:0-332 GCF_001515605.1 Sinocyclocheilus anshuiensis | reverse complement strand
CTAATCCAATCGCATGTGAACAAATGCAAATATTCCCTAAAAACATCCAGAAAAGACAGTAATGCAGTCAGCACCGAGGCTTAAACACTCTCATGCAGTGTCTTTTTCATTCATAATCGAAGCCGGAGGGGCTCTTACACAGAAAGTCCAGAACAGCCTCATAGAAGTAATAACTTGTGAGGTGCCAGGAAATTGTCACGGGTTACGCATGTAACCATGGTTCCCCGAGAGGGAACAAGACTAGGGGGCATAGTGGGGAATGTAGCCTGCATGACCTGTGACTGAATCACGTGTGAAACAACACCAATCTATTGGCCCACCTGGCCCATGAC
>NW_015592846.1:0-332 GCF_001515605.1 Sinocyclocheilus anshuiensis | reverse complement strand
TATGCTATTCATTAACATTCTTATTTGAAAAATAATTACTGAAATATGTATCATTTAAAAGTTCAAACAAAAATATGTGAATTCGGTTAGTTTCCATGCTTGTGTAAGCAAGTAAATAATCAAGTTTAAATAATTAAATAAATACATTTCCTATAAATACTTCCTTAAATGACAACATTAGCAAATTCAAACTTTAAAAGTTACAAAGTTCTAAAAGTAATGCAGAACAGAAAGGACCCAGCAAGGAAAGAGATGTAGGGATGCTTTGGATTTTGTGTTGTTGTGCGTGTGCATTAAAAAAGCAAGTGAAGGAGGCAGAGAGTTTATGTTCA
>NW_015592845.1:0-332 GCF_001515605.1 Sinocyclocheilus anshuiensis | reverse complement strand
CAAATATGTGACGATTCAAATCGGTTGAGATGTTAAACGAATCGCTATACAGTTGGGGGTAGGACTTTATATGAATGTTTCTCTGAGGGGAACTGACTGTATTTGGAAAAGTTTAGATCATATTTTCTTTTCATCTCGTCTCTGTATAATGCATATTAAAGCAGCGTTTATAAGTGCTGCGCTGCTTTGTTTACAGCGTTAACCAAAGAAACGCTGTATCAGTACTGTTCCAGAAGCGCCTCCTGCTGTCAGAGTGAATCTGTGTCTCATTCAGAGCTTCTGCTCTGTGTTTCGTGCAGATGTTTTATGTAGTATAGTTTCAGAAAACTAAA
>NW_015592844.1:0-332 GCF_001515605.1 Sinocyclocheilus anshuiensis | reverse complement strand
TTTTTTAATAAGTGCAACTTAACGTTGTACAATTTTCTGTACTGTGTCATAGATTTGATGGACCATCTGTCATTTTGACATTGACGAGAACTGTTAGACTGCTAATCAGCTCTGATGAGAGAGTCCATTATCTTTGCGGCACCAGTGTTCAGTTAGTCTTTAGGCAGTTGTTTCACAACTTTAAAAAAAAAACAAATTTAATTTTATTATTATTATAAGCCTATAAATGCCGAGCTCTGGGTCTCACGGATCTCATGCTGGGAACGGCAGTGTTCAACTTAATGCACCACAGCGTGGAGTGATCGGCGAGAGATGCAGCTTGCAGTCGGGGG
>NW_015592843.1:0-332 GCF_001515605.1 Sinocyclocheilus anshuiensis | reverse complement strand
AACATAAGAGTGTAAACATCTCAGACAACCATGACAACAATATATTCCATAAACTATAAGCCATTCCAGGCTTCTTTTTTCTTTTTTTTTCAGTGGAGTGCACATTATAACAGCAGTGAACATTAATAAACTGGTTACTTACAGAAATAAACATTCAGTCCATATTTGGAACTCTTTTCATTTAGCTTTACACATAGTCCTTGTATTGCACTGGCTTAATTATGATTCGTCCAGACCTTGTGCGTGTTGGTACTGCTGTCTCATTGCCTATATTATCTGTTTTTGTTTCAAGAGGTTGAGTGATTTTGCTTTCGACTGTATCCTTGTGGCTT
>NW_015592842.1:0-332 GCF_001515605.1 Sinocyclocheilus anshuiensis | reverse complement strand
CTCTTCCTGTTCCTGTTCCCTGATTGTTTCTAATTTGATCCCAGGTGTGTCTCGTCTTCCCTTGATTAAGTAGTGTTCTTAAGACCTGTGTTTCCCTGTCTCCAGCGTCCTCTGTTAAACGTCAAAGTGCTACGTGTGTGTCCTTCCTGTGTTCTCGGTGTTGGATGATTAAAGATTATTATTTGAGAATTCTCCTGCGTCTCCGCGTTCCTTGCTCCTCGCTCCAACGCAGTAGCAGAACCGTGACACCGTGACTACCAAGTAGTCCAATGAGGATATATATATTATATCTTCCATCCATTCATTTTCCAAACTGTTATATTATATTACTT
>NW_015592841.1:0-331 GCF_001515605.1 Sinocyclocheilus anshuiensis | reverse complement strand
TGACAGAATTTTCATTTTTGGGTGAACTATCCCTTTAAGGCTAAGATGCAAATGTTAGTTTGCACAAAACCTCAAAAGACTGTGTCTTGAATTCTGACAAAAATTCTTAAAAAAAAGCGAAGTAAGAGCAATCACATTAACAGTGTTTTTGCTGTATAACAGAGCCTGCGGCTCTATGAGTGTTGTGTTTGTCCTGCACTCTCTGCCTGAATGAATGCTCCACCCCTGCTGATCTACTAGTGCCCAGAGTGTCTGCTGTGCCCGCTGTGCCTGCTGTGACCCCGCGGATAACTTTGTGGTGACCGCAACCACTGCTGATTGATCATCAGAG
>NW_015592840.1:0-332 GCF_001515605.1 Sinocyclocheilus anshuiensis | reverse complement strand
ACCTCTGTCATTATAGATCAAAATATGTCTGAACATGGCCGGTCATCTGTCACCTTTCTCATTAGCAGTTTTGTGTTTGCCTTTAGTGCATCTATCAGACAAAAACCACATACATTTGCTTGCTGAGACTCTTTTATGATGATGATTATGTGTTATGCATATTTAAAATATAGTAATTCCAATGGAAGCCTGTTTCCACCAAAATAAATAAATAATAAAAATAATAAATAAATAAATAAATAAATAATAAAACAAGTTTATTAATTTATGCACAATTCTGTGTTTATATCTTGCACTTTGTTTCTCTTAGACTTTGTTTCACAGATTCTCTT